>NW_020954720.1:22560283-22561506 GCF_900497805.2 Vombatus ursinus | reverse complement strand
ATCTATCTATCTATCTATCTATCTATCTATCTATCTATCTATCTATCGAGGATAGAGCCAAGATGCAGAGTAAAAGCAATGACTTGCTTGAGTTCTCCCCCAAAGCTTTCCAAATACCTGTAAAAAAATAGCTCTAAACAAATTCTAGAGCAGCAGAACTCACAAAAAAACCAGAGTGAAACAAATATCCAGCCAAAGACAACCTGGATGGTTGATTGGAAAGGTCTATTTTGCTGGTCTGGGAGAGTAACGCGATTCAGAGTGGACATGCAGGCAAAGACCAGCCTCAGAAAACCTGGAGCAGGTCTCAGAGGACTGAATCATGGGCAGCTGTGGTGGTTTCCAGACTTCTCAACCCACAAATGCCAAAGACAATGTACAAGGTCTGTGACCTTAGTGAGGTCCCAGCCCTAGTCCCAGTGCAGCTCCAGAGTGGGCGACTGCTTCTGGAGCTCCACAGACTGAGAGGAAATTGAGTAGTTGATTAGAGGGGGATTTCAGGGATCTCTTTACTGGTGCTGAGGAAGGAATCTCTTCCTTTGCCAATGCTTGGAACTGGGTGACAGTTCTGGGTGGCAGTCCTGGGGCGAGGAGGAGCACTGGCATGGTGAAGCTTGTAGTGGCAGTGGACATGGAATCCTCCCCATAGTTGCAAGGCAGAAAAGAGGACTTGTGGTCACTCATAGACCAGAGCCCAGGCCAGGAAAGAAGTAAACACCTTACCCTTGATCATACCACCTTGGAAGAACTGAAAATTTACAGGTCCATAGAAGCATCTCTGAAAACAGCTACACAAAACCCCTGAAGTTTGGGACAGTATATTCTCCACGCTGGAAGCAGGTCCCTACCTTAATTAAAGAGTTTATAGCTCAAGTAATTGGCTGGGATCATAAGCAAATTGTGCAAAAAATGTCAGACCATAGAATCTTTCTTTGGTGACCAAAATCAAAACATACAACCAGAAGAAGAAAACAAAGTCAAAGGCCCTTCACCCAAAGCCTCCAAGAAAAATATGAATTAGTCCCAGACCATGGAAGAGCTCAAAAAGAATTTTGAGAAGCAAGTAACAGAGGTAGAGTAAAAACTGGGAAGAGAAATGAGAGTGTTGCAAGAAAATCATGAAAAACAAATCAACAGCTTGCTAAAGGAGACCCAAAAAAATACTGAAGAAAATACCTATCTATCTATCTATCTATCTATCTATCTATCTATCTATCTATCTA
>NW_020954720.1:22487662-22560273 GCF_900497805.2 Vombatus ursinus | reverse complement strand
TCTATCTATCTATCTATCTATCTATCTATCTATCTATCTATCTATCTTTGTATATGTATATGTATATGTATCTATCTATCTATCTATCTATATATATATATATGTAAACTGAATATGTAAAATACTTATTTTCTACTGCAATGTCTTATTGTGGAATGGAGATTACCCTGGCTTTGTGAAGACTATGTGATTAGAATACAAACTTTTGCATATTCTATAGATTAAAAACAAACAAACAAACAAAAAATTTAACTATTGTTTCTAAAGTAGACTACATAGCTACCATCAGAAAATCAACCTATATACTTACAGTGATCACTAGCTGATCAGCCACTAAGTGATAACATTTTACCCTAAGTAGGTTATGAAAACCATCTATCAAATCTGGAGAAAGATTGAGATATGTTTTATGGAAGGGACCTGATGGAATCAGGGAATGTTTGAAATATCTAAGAGTCTCTCTGTGTGGATGAATTTGTATGTAATTTATAGATCAGTTGACTCACAAAAGAAATACATACTTATTTAAAGCATCTTTTTTATTTTGTAATTTGCTTCATTCAATTATTAAAATTATGATTAATATTCATGGAATCACAAAATACCATTATGTTAACATTATTTTCTTATTTGTTAATTTAGTAAACAATTAAGCTATTTTTTCAAATAATCATAAAATTGTGAATAAACCTAGTATAATATAAATGTCTCCTCTGATTAGGCACTGAAAAAATTTCATTCAATAAAATACATTTTATAAGCATTTCCCATAATTAGGTTTGGTTGAAGTTAAAAAAGAGATAGTCAAGAGAGAGGATGACAGTCTCCTTAGGACAAGCATCTAGCATCTGAGTGATTCATTTCTAGTGTGGTTCTTAGCCCCTTAGTTTTAGGAACTCAGTTTTATCTAAATATCTAAGGATACTTAAACTCTGAAGAATTGATTCACATTAGTCAAATTCATAAGACACTGATTGATAAGCCAAAAATTGAATGTAATACCTTAACATGGGAAGAATACTTACCAAAATTACTTTGATCAATTTTCTGCAAATGATATTCCTTCTTTATATGGAAGACAACTTTAAAAAACCCAAATCATTAAAAAATAAAAATCTTCATAAGGATTTTGGAATCAGCAAAAAGACAAGTGAATATTTTGAAGAAAACTTCATTGTTAGAGAAGTATAATGAATTGTCCTCTGCTGTAGAGCCTTTTTTTGTTTCTGAAGAGGTAGTTTTAGTCAAGTAGACTCACAACCTACTGTCCCCATGATAATAATGCCTATAAACATATATTCTTATTTTGTATTTGGTAGAAACTATGGAGACAACTATTCTCTTCTGACAATATATTTTAGGGCATATCAATATATAGCCAAGTAGATTACAACATTCCTTACATAAATTATTAAAATATCAGGTGGTACTGCTGTCCAACAGTCTCATCTTATTCAGTGATATGGACCAAGGGTTGTCAGATATGCATTCATGTTAGTATACATATGTGCAGACTACAAAACACTAGAGAACTCTCTAGGGTAATGCGTCACTCTTTAACTCAGGATGTTTTGTTACCCATTTCTTTAAACTACTCATATTAGCCTATGATTTTTTTTTAAATTATCCAATCAGACTCTGGCTTGGTACCCACCTCTAGAAAATCTAACCTCCTTCTTCCCTATTCTATTTCAATGGTTTTTAATCATATAGTCATGCTGTGATTATTCATATTTCTTTCCATCATTGACAAAGAAGGGTGATTTTTGTGAACCCACCCACATACATTATAAATTACAACTTGTTGCAGTAGTAAATAAAATTGTTATCTTTGGGTTTGGGGAATTATTAACTATTATTAATGAAATTTGCCATGTAACTCTCTTTACTTAATTAGCTGTTAGAGCCATCTTTATCCATGGGCCTTTAAAAATGCTTGGTTTGAGTTCAACATTGTGAAAAAAATGCACAGAAATGGAAAACAAAAACTAAGACTACATTTCTAGATCAATCAACAAATTGAGTGGAAGCTCTGGGTTTGTATATTGAAGATGTAGAAGATACCACTGGAAAAGAATATTAGAGTCAGAGTACAATAGGCCTTAAATGTCAGACTAAAGAGTTGAGACTTTCTTTGGCAGGTAAAAAGAAACAACTAGTATTTTGATGAGATCCTGATATGACCATGGAGAGATTGTAGAGGGATTTCAGCAATGATTATTGCATGGATTAGAAGAGATAGAATAAAAGTGGATAGTTAAATTAAAGGCTCTCTAGGGAAGAGATAACGAGGACTTAGACTATGTTCATGGAAATGATATAGCCAGGAGGAGACAATCTTCAGAGATATTTTGGAGATAAAATTATGAGTATTATGCAGTTAATTTGACGTGGTATTGAGAAGAAGAGAAAAAAAATCAAAGATGATGGAGTTGCTGTGCTTGAGTGAGTAGGAGAATAGCGGTATCATTAAAGGGAGGTCAGGGAGAGATTCTTGTTTAGGAGGATGAGAGATTCAGTTTTCAACATGTCCAATTTTAGGTGCTGGTGAGACATTCACATAGAAGAATCTTCCATACTTACATCTACCATGGGAGTCATATATAGGTATAAATTGAATCTGTAAACATGCATGCTATCACCAAAAGATAATTTGTTGAGAGATCAGGGAGGAAAATTATTAAGGAATGACAATGTTTAGTGGGCAAAAGAGAAAAAAAATAAAAAGCCAGTGAAGGCAATAAAGGGGAAATATTTGGAGAACAAACGTTTGTAAGAACAAGGAAAGTTTAAGGTCCACGAATGAGTGAATAGTTGAGTGTTTGCTGTCCGAAAAGGAATATTGGAAACTGGGAAAAAAACAAAATGGTCCAATTTATTTCAAATATCTAGAACTATGGGAAGTGCTTTCTCAAGTATAAGTTATAGAATTTGGGGAGGTAAGGAAAAGAGGACATGAAATTTTGGAGCCACGATGTTGTAACCTGGGATCAGTAAGAGATTAGAGGAACAGTCTTTTTTCTAATTTCCAGTAAAATCTTTAGCACAAACAAAAGAAGACAGTGCCACATAGTAGAAGATTTGATGGATTTGGGGTCAGAAGACCTGATTTCATATCACAACCATGTCACTTAGTAGGGTGACCTTAGATGAAACAATTATTATTCAGTTTTGTCATCCATATAGTGACATGGTTAAACTACTATATTTACCCTCTGAATCTATCATCCTAGGATTTATAAACTAAAGTTTTCTTTTATGAAGTAATGTCTGAGATATGTACAATAAATTTTGTAGTGTTGAATTGACCCTCTCCAAAAAGGATCCACAATAGAAAAGTACTTTATCTGGATAAGGGCTAACAAAACCTAAGAAGGAACCTCCTGTCAGCTGTTGTAAGAACAACAGTGCTTGTCGAGAAATGCATCCAGAGAAATGGTGAGATGTGGTACCAATGTACCTTTGCCATCCACTCTGAGCAACAAAGAACTTAATGAGGCAATGAATGGTGAAGAAAACTGCAAGAGTTGTGAGATTGGGTGTGTTGTCTCTGCACCCTTCCAGGGACTATGTAGATTTACAAGAAGAGTCACTTAAAGAATTTTAAGAGTCAACACAAGTTGGAAGTGCTATTGAGTGCATGATTAGAGCTAACTAAATCTCCACAGATCACTGGAGCAGGGTTGAATATTGGCTGATGCTGTTATTTTTCTTGAACTCTGTTAATAAGTACACTGTTAAATGTACTTCAGCATTTAGTACAGTGCCTGGCACTTTTGGTAAGTCATTTTTCAGTTGTGTCCAAATCCCTGTGATCCCATTTGAGGTTTTCTTGCCAGGGAATCTTGAGTGGCTTGTCATTTCCTTCTCCAGATCATTTTACAGATGAGGAAACTGAGACAAACAGGGTTAACTGACTTGTCAAGGCCACAAATCTAGTAAGTGTCCCAAGATACCATTGAAACTACTAAACAACAATGAAGTTAGTGAGCTTAGTGCTTGAATGAAAAATAGTCCTGGCACATAGGAAGGGCTTAATAAATGCTTGTGGACTTGACCTGACATTTCTTTTTTTAATAAATTATGTAAATGTAAACCAATTGGTAACATGTTCAATGGCATCTTATATTGTGGGCCCCAGATTTTCAGGTGCAGGCAATGAACCAGAGGTGAAAATGCCTCAAAAGAGTAACAGGCTTTCTGAACCATGTAAGATCTTCTGACACAATGGCTGCATAAGAAACTAACAACCCATATTTTATTATTCTACCATTGACTTAAAACTTTTAGACACTGCAGCAAATGTAACTGGATAGAAACCCACTATAGACTGGTATATTCTGGGAAGTTACCATGTGTGTTTATTTTCTTTTCCTTGTGTGCCTATGTACTCACTCAGACATAGTAATTGCCATTGAGATTACTTGACTGCAATTTTCCATGTTTACATCTAAGAATTTGGGGCAGAGGGCAATAAGTAGAGAGAACATTACTTAAGGGTCTTCTGTCTGACTTGAACCTAAATTTGTTATCTGAAAGTACATGTGAAAAATGATATGTTAAAAGGATATAGGTAATGGAGAAATAATGAAATTTATATAGAAAAGGTGAAGAAAAAGAAATAAAAATATGGTAAGCATATTACTTTTGCTTAGTAACTTGCCTTTAAAAAATAGCTAGCACAAAACAAATCACAGAAAAGAAACTACTCAAGAATAAACTAAAATTAAGTAGCAACCAGAAGTGCATGACCAATAAGAAGACTGTCTATGTACATAATAATTACAAAGAACATTTCTATAACAATTATAATAGAATCATGAGTTTTCCCTTTATTCCTTCTATGTCTTGACAACATTTCAATGTGAACAAATTAAATATTAACATTTTCCTATAATTCCCATGTCTTACTTCATTACTTTGCTTTCCTGTTCCTTTCAAACTGGTAAATTGAAAAAGGAAAAAAAAAAAGACATTCTTAAAATGTAAGAAACTAACCAGCCTCTGGAGTTCTTACTGACTAGAAAATGGAAGTGGTAGTGATATAGTGTCTGAGTGACATGCAATCATTCAGTTCACTTTGACAAGGTGCCATTTTCATTTGTAAAGGCAGACAGTAACTGTCTAGCAGTGCTGCAGTCTCATGTTATGGTAATCATGAAATAGACTATAAATATGCTTTTTTTTCCTTTGGTGCTTTTAAGAAGCAACATAATGATGCTTGTTACTAGAATATCCAAACCAGTTCATCTAAATCTATTTTAGCAATAATCATGATTGTGACATTATCCCTTAACTAACTTGGTTGAAAATAATAGGAAGCAAATACAATTTTATTGGTCTTCAAGATATTGAAAACACATATTTTGATCATTAAACACACATCATGCATGTATCTATGGTACATGTGTATATACACACATATTTTTATATGAATACATGTAGTGACTGCTAGCATATTTCTGCCATCACCTTACCTTTCCCATTTAAGTAACTTGGAAAAATAGTGTTTGTGTACTATGCAGTTGTACGTGACATCAACTGATTCAGATAGTTGAGTGAGACAGAGAAAAGAAAGACAAAGGAGCTTAGAAAAGGAAAGTGATGGCAATTGGGACAAAAGAAGATTCTAAAGTTTTTATCTTTATGTATGAAGAAATGACAGAGAAAGATGTGAGAGCCCTCAATAATTACACTTGCCATACTTGCCTGGACTAAGCATAAGAATGCTTCTCTCTGCTTTAACCAGACTGGAACAGTGGGCTAAGATAAAAAGTAGAAGAAGAGCCTAGAGAAGCCCTGGTATCACAGACTGTAAGATTGAATCTTTATTTATGTGGATACACACATACACATACACACATATACACGTATTTTTTACTATGATCCTAAAGAGAACAAATAATTTTATGTTTATTACTGTCAAGAAGAGAACGATTCAGAGAAAGCAACAGCACTGCAGTGTTAACAATATTCTGTTCACTGTCACTGAGAAGGCTCTAAGTGCCAGCCACAATAGCAAATTGCAAGTAGATTGATCTCTCTGGAAGGTTCAGCATTGCATTTGGAGACATGAAGAATGATAAAGCCCCTGCATCTAATATCAACCATGCAGAGACAGTGAAAGCTAGAGGCAACATATAACCAAGCCTTCCTCATGGACTCTAACTCAACATATGTAGTACCAAGGATGGACTTCAAGCATTATAATTACCACCCAGATATCTGTTTCACTGTTCTAGCATACATAGACAGAGAGAGTAGATGTAAAGAGCAGAAAATAGAATGAAAAGATGCTTTATAAGTCTTTGAGCTCCATGAAACATTCTTAGGTACTATGCTTCTCTGAGTTATAACATGAACACATTATGCAACTTTTTCACATGAAAAAATATGTTATACACCAATGCTATATATAGTGCAGCATAATACAGTTTATTGATTGAAACACTGTTTACTATCAGAATTTTCATAGTTATGTGGAGCAAAATTGATATGGATGGAGGGTTATCTGAAACAATTTGTATTTGTTTTGATAAGTAGCACATTTACATAACATTATATTGCCTGAGAGAGGCAGCATAATATTATGGACAGAGCTACAATTATAATAAAGAAGACTTGGGTTCAAGTTCCACACATAGTGTCTGTGTGACCCCAGACCAATCACCTAGCCTCTCGCTACCCACAGGCAGCTCTTTAACACTATAAATTGTAGGGAAATTGTGATCTGTTTTTATAGAGGAAACTATCTCATAGGGAGGTCCCTACACCAATGAAATAGTAGGTAAGACTATATATGTATTATTTTGAATAGAAACATATATAATTTTATACATATGAATATTTTATTATCATGCACATACACTTGCATTATTCCATATGTGTGTATTTGTGTAAACTATATATGTCATATACACACATATATAAAATTACAGTAGAACCTATTACATGAAATTAATTTATAAAAAGAGATTGATAATAATAGTTTTGTAGTTTGTTCAATAATCTGGTTAATTAAAACTAGGCTTTCAGGGGGAAAGATAATGAGATCTGTTTTGGATATATTAACTTTAAAATATCTACTGGATATCCAGTTCAAGACATTTAAGAGATGTCAGATTGGAGATCAGCAGAGAGATTGGGGCAGGATAAGTAGATTTGAGAAAGTTTCTTGTCTATTAAAAGGTTAGATGACTTGTTGATAGTCACATAGCTAGTATTTATCAAAGGCAGGACTCCATTCTAGATTGTTCTGACTACAAATCTTTCATTTTCTCCATAACACAAACTGACTACAATCATGGAAAAGTCACTGAATACTTTACCAGATGAAGATACTCTCTAGAATGATGTCACAAAGGATGTCACAATAATGTCACAAAGAAAGAAAAAACAAGAAAAAAGGAAGGAAGGAAGGAAAAGAAAAAAAGAAAGAAGGAAGGAATGAAGGAAGAAGAGAACAGAAAAAGATGTTAATGTGGAGAAAGAGGGAGAGACAGAGAGAGAGAGAGAGAGAATCAAGTTGATATTTACTTAATGATACTGAGAGGAAATCCATCATAAGCCTGTTGCATACAATAATATCTGTGAAATGAGTTATACCACTATATTTATAAAGTATATTTCATCTGTAAGTTTATGAAATTATATCCTTTGCTAAGGAACATTTAGGCTTGGAAATCTCCTTGAGCATTTCTAAGACATGAAAAATTTCTAGAAATGTCAGGAAAAGTTCAGAGAAAATTAAGAAAAACTAATTTGCATAAAACATAGAATACATGAAGAGACATATTTTAAATAAAACTGAATTTTTTTTATAGTAACATGATTGTGGAGAGCCAGAGAAGGTAGAGGTTAAGCTACTTTGATAAAAGTGTATGGATAGATAGGTAGATAGATAGATAGATAGATAGATAGATAGATAGACAAAGAGTGAGAAAGGCAGAGAGGACAGAGAAAGATAGGCAGAAAGATATAGATAGTCAAGCTGAGGTAGATAGGCAAACTGATAAATTGATAAATAAAATTGATTGATTGATTGATAATTGATTTAAATATGGATTATGGGAGGGGCAGGTAGGTAGCCCATTGGATAGAACACTGGCCCTGGATTCAGGAGGACCCGAGATCAAATCCAGCCTCAGACTTTACTAGCTGTGTAACCCTGGGCAAGTAACTTAGCCTTTATTTCTCTCCCCCCAAAAAATAAAAGATATGGATTATAGGTACTGGTAATTGCTAATATTGAGTATAAAACCCAACTAATAAAGAGTATACAAATAAGAAAACATGGCAGTTTCTACTCTCAAGACACTTACATTTTAACAAGGGAAGACAAAATATAAAGGAAAGCTTGAAAAGAGGCAGAGAAAAGATACCTGCACTTCAGCAAGGCAGCTAGTATAGAGGTAGAGGAGATCAGAGAGTGAGCAAGAAGTGAAGTGAATAGCATCTAGAGTTGTTTAAGGTGCAGAGTTTCTAGACAGAGACTCTACAGTCAGCAAGGATGACTCAGGACAATCATGTATATGTAGGAAATGAAGATGGTGTGGAGGCAAATTAAGAAATGAAGTTTATTCTTTATTTAGCAAATGGTGGGGGGCCATTTATTTGTTTTAACTGGAATTATGGGATCAACATTAGTTATATTGCTTGAGCAGCAGTGTGAAGAATGAGATGAAGCAGACAAAATGAAATCAGGGAAATCTTTTGTTGTTTTTCAGTTGTTCAGTTGTGTTCAACTCTTCAAAACCCCATGAACCACAACACACCAGGCCTGTCCATCCTCCATTCTCTCTTGAAGTGTGTCCATGTTAATATTCATTGTTTCCATGATGCATCCAACTCATCCTCTGCCATCCATAGCTCCTTTTTCCTTCAGTGTTACCCAACATCAAAGGATTTTGCAGTGAGTCCCATCTTCTCATTATGTAGACAGAGTATTTAAGCTTCAACTTCAGTATTTTACCTTCCACTGAATAGCTTGAATTAATTTTCTTAAGTATTAATTATGTCGAGGGCACCCTACAAAGTCTTCTCCAGAACTACGATTTGAAAGCATTGATTTTGTAGTGCTCAATTTTTCTTATAGTTCAACTCTCACAGCCATATATTGGTACTGGAAAATCCATAGCTTTGATTATATGGACCTTTCTTGGCAATGTGATGTCTCTGCATTTTAGTATGCTGTCCAAACTTGCCATTGTTTTCCTTCTAAGGAGCTTGTGTCTTTTAATTTCATGGTTACCATGACTATCTGCAGTGGTCTATGAGCCCAAGAATATAAAATCTGACACTACTTCAATTTCATCTTGCTCTATTTTCTGGGAAATGATGGGGTCAGTCGCCAAGATCCTAGGGAATTTTGTTTGTTTGTTTGCTTGTTTTTTAAGCCTCAAGCCAGCTTTTACACTCTCCTCTTTCACCCTCACGAAGAGACTTCTTAACTCTTCTTAATTTTCTACTGATCACAGTAGTATCATCTGCCTATCTGAAGTTGTTGATATTTCTCCTAGCACCATTAATTCTAGCTTTTGATTCATCCATCATGACATTTCAAATTATGTACTCTGCGTATAAGTTAAATAAGTAAGGTGACAATATAAAGCCTTGTCATAACCCCCCCCCCCAAGAAAAACCATCAGTTGGCCCATGTTCAATTTTAACTGTTGCTTCTTGACCTACATACGGTTCCTTGAGTGACAAGTAAGATGATCTCTTACTCCTATCTCTTTGAAGACTTACCACATTTTGTTATGAAATCATGGAAACAAGTAAGGGGCTAATACAATATTTAAGATAAAAGATGTTGAAAAAAATAAACTGCAATAATAGCAGTGAAAGTGAGGAGCAGGAAGATTCAGAAAAGAGTAGGATTTAAAATTGGAAGCCACTTTAAAGGAAACTCAAGCCCAGAAAAGATATGACATGCTGAAGGCCACATATGGTATCAAATAACAGCACTAAAAGTAAAATCTAAGTCTTTTGACTCCAAAGGTAATAGAGGGACCACTTAATGCTCAAATAAATCAACATTTCTTCTCCTGTTTTGACTTGATCTGTGCCTGCATGTGTATGATTCTTCTTTTAATGACTGGGCCTGATATACAGAATAAAGTATTCAACCTATAGTTTATGCAGGAAGTCTGGTAAGTCCTCCATCTACATAAAGGTTTGGAATACACATACATACATACATACACATATATATATATATATACATGAATGCATGCATACGTACATACATGTATTTCAATGGGGTCATGGATTAAAGACTTAATTGTGCTAATAGGGCCTTCAAATGGAAGACTGAAGAATAAGATGTTATGAAATAGAGCTAAGTGTGGATGAGTACTTAGATATTACAATCCAACTCTTGATTTAACAAATTAGGTAGTGAGGGAGCAGAGCCAAGATTTAAAAAACAGTTGTTCTAACCCCAGATGAAATGACTTTATACTATGTCATACTTTTAAGTGATTTCATTGGAACTCTGAGGAAGGAAATTCCCTCTACCAATGAAGACTGTCATCAACACTTCCTGCTTTCAGCTAACTATGCCCTCATTCTTTAACCATTTCTACCACAATGGAAACTAAGACTCTACTTCTTCTCCTAGGTCTCATAGGTAGCCTTTTGTGTTATTGAGATAGGAAACAGGCCATTATGCCACTTTCTCAAGATCCTCACCAAAGACCTAAAGGCGTTGCTTCCCTGGACCTTGCCCCTTTTTTTCAGCACTACTTTGTGTTGTCTTCCAAAACTTACTCAGTTTTAAAGTAAGCTCCTTGAAGGCAAGGACTCAAGTGTGTGTGTGTGTATCTATATCTATCTTTATGTATATATACACACATGTATGTGTATATGTGAATATACGTACACATAAATATATGTATGCATTATACACACATTCATATCAACAGCACAATGTCTGGCACATAGTAAGCAATTAATATATTCTCTATAGCTGTCTATTGACTTATCTATTTACCATTTATCTACTCTATAATTTGTGATATTTAAGAGATGCCTGTTGCTTTGTTAGATTAAGTGACTTGCTCAGAAAGACACACATGAATTTGCCATAATTTATTGCCTATGGGAAACACTTAAGACTATTCCTAATTGAATTTAAATCAGTTTCAGAAGATATTTTAATCTGCCTTAATTATTTTGGATTCCTGGTCTGCTCTCCAAAATATTAGCAATTTTGTCATCTTGGAATAAAATGACCATACCATTTCTAGAGTCCTACTCATTTTAGTATCAAGATATGTTTACAATAATTTAAACCCAATTTATAATGTCCCTAAGTAAGAACTACTGAACCATCTATTTGGTTTGATTTTTTTTAAATTTGGTTTGATTGTTTATTTTTTTCCCCTGGGAATTCTTCCATTAAAGTTGTATTGTAGTACTTGATCTATATATAAATAATAGCATATTTACATTTCTCCTTAAATGATCAAAATGGTAGCCCACTTGTTCAATGAAATTTAATCATTAGCAGACAAGTTATATTAAATTGTCTCTATACTTAATTTTTAAAAATCTGTCTGTGGAAACTAAAATGGACTCTTCACAGCCACTTTTCCAAAGGCAAACTGAAGTGCAAGGTTAAGAATTAAGGTATATATTCTATTAAGTAAAGACTTGCTGAAATATTACTTTGAGAGCAAGGTAAAAATGTCTTCTAGTATCTAATCTGAACTTTTAAAAAAAAGTTTACCTGTATAGTGGGGAAAAAAAGATAAAAAGTATAATCTCATTTTCATACACCTGCTCATTTATATCTTTATATCTGTACATTTTTCTCTGCATTGAAAATAATTAACAATACATTTTCACTAACTGGTTAAATGATTAATTTTGGAAAAAGAGTACTAGAATTTTCAATAATTTGTATCATTCTTTTGAATAAAGTTAGGTAATAATAAACAAATGAATCATAACAAATAGAGTAAGGATGCATTTCTTATAGAACCCATCTTGCTAATTAAAATGAAAAAAAAATCCCTTGGAGTTCAAGGACCTTTCCTGATCTTTGATTTTGACATTCAAATAAATATTAGCTTTCACTGTCTTCATATTTATTGCCTCCTTAAGAAAGCAGCAGTTTTATTTCAACCGTATGACTTACCATTTAGATTCTTATTTGTCTCATTTACCTTTTTCCTGTTATTAAGATGAAATGATGTTACTGTCCAAAAAGGTTTAAATGGAACTTCCCCAAAATTGAGAACACAGACATAATTACACACAGAAAGAAACAAACAACTGTTTCATTTTGTCTTTTATTCAATAAATGTTCACTTTCAGGAACAATAGACAATTTTTATGGAGTCATATTTTCTCTTAGGAGATTGCAAACTGCCGCAGAGTCAACATTTAGAGATATAATGAAGACTAATGTTGACTAAATGTCAACTAGGAAACACAGTAGAAAAATGGAAGATGATCACAAAATGTCTTCCACTGTTAGGGGAAGCATTTTTGAGTTTTTCATTTTCTTTAGTGAAGTTTTAAGTCTATCATTGTGCTGGATATTAAAGATTAAGGTGACTAGAAGAACAATATTATCTGGTATGATGTCTTGTAAAGCCCATGTTAAGATTATAATTCATCAAGAGAAGGCAGATTAAAGCGTTTATTGAATCATGTAGTTTGAAAGGAATAATGAAATGTAAAGTCAATGTGTTGCCTTCTAATGGCAAATTATAGTCTAATATCTCTTGAGCTATGAAATAAAAAGGGTTTTAAAAGGAAATAAAAAATTCATGATTCCCAACTGAAACAGGAAATGAAAGAAAGTAATAATTACAATTTAGCTGGATCAGGCAAACTGGTGTGATAGTGCAACAAAATAGCTGAAAAGAAAACACCATGAAAAAAATAGCAACCAAGGATAAATTCAGAAGAGCAGTACAGGGAGAAAAATAATTCTGAAGCTAATTCCCAGATTAATAAATATTCAAAGAATGTTAAAGATATTTATTTTTTTTATTTGCTTTCAGAGGTGGAGACGGAAATTTGAGTATGAAGTAATAAGAGCAAGGAAGGAAATGGATCATTTGTTAAAGATTTTACAGTTTTAAAGGTAATTTGATGGGGAGAAAAGAGATTCATTCTTGAATTCAATGATGACTACCATTGACATTTTTCTACATAACAAAAATAATGATATTCAAAATGAAAATAGTAAATGTAAAGAAGAAATTTAAGACCAACATAATTGAGAAGTTGGGAAGAAGCTTCTGGAACTATTGGAATGAATTCAAATCTCTTGGTTGTGGTGCAGTACTTCTTAAGATACTAAAATAACTTGAAGAATTAATAGCACAAATACCTGCTAAACTTGCTAAATTTTAAAAGTGGGAGGGTATCTAAAAATGGTCATAAGCTTTAATTTCTTCATCTGAGAACTTCCTGTTCATATCCTTTGACCAATTGATCAATTGGGGAATGATATTTCTTTCCTTTTATTTATTTCTTGTTTCTCTTCTTTATTTTTCCTATGTAATTTCTTGTTGACAAAATGTTGTAGTCTACCTAATCCCACCTTGAACTTCTCTTTCTCTTTGGGTGACCCACAGCTTTAATTCTTCAAACACTATAATATTTTGTGACTCCCAGATGTACAGCTTTACCAGAAGAATATACAGAGGACATTAAGAAATGCAGATCTGAAAGTGATGAGGCAGGTTGGACCTGGAAATAAAAAAAAAGTGAACTTTCTCCTGAGAGGTGATAATTGAAATTGAATGCATGAATGATATATCTAATGAGAGAGTCTAAATAATAAAAATACATGCTGAGTAAAGGGTCATGTTGAATGTTAACAATTAGTCATTGGGGCACAAGAGAAAAATAAGGAAGAGAAACAAGAAAGAGATAAAAGGAAAGCAATATCATTCCCCAATTGATAAATGGTCAAAGGATATCAACAAACAGTTCTCAGATGAAGAAATTAAAGCCATCTCTAGTCATATGAAAAAAATGCTCTAAATCACTATTGATTAGAGAAATAGAAATCAAAATGACTCTGAGGTACCATATCACACCTATCAGATTGGTTAACATAACTAAACAGGGAAATGATACATGTTGGAGAAGATGTGGGAAAATTGGAACACTAATACATTGTTGGTGGAGTTGTGAAATGATCCAACCATTTTGGAGAACAATTTGGAACTATACACCAAGGGCTATAAAAATGTGCATACCTTTTGACCCAGCAATAGCATTTCGAGAGCTATATCCCAAAGAGATCATACAAATGGGAAAAAGACACATGTACACAAATATTTATAGCAGCACTTTTTGTGGTTCAAAGAAGTGGAAATTGAGGGGATGCCCATCAATTGGGGAATGGCTGAACAAGTTGTGGTATATGAATGTATGTATGTACGTATATGAATGGTGTATGTGGTATACAAATGTAATGGAATACTATTGTGCTATAAGAAATGATAAGAAGGCAGATTTCAGAAAAATCTGGAAAGACTTGTATGGACTGAGGCTGAGGGAAGTGAGCAGACTCAGGAGAATGTTGTACACTGTAAACATTGTGCGGTGACTAACTTTGACAGACTTAGCCCTTCTCAGCAATGCAAGGATCTAAGACATCTCCAAAAGTCTTGTGATGGAAAATGCTATCCACATCCAAAGAAAGAACTAAGGAATTTGAATGCAGATCAAAGCATACTATTTGCTCTTTTTTTTCTTCTGTTTCGTTTTGTTTCCTCTTTCTTGTGGTTCTTTCTGTTGGTTCTAATTCTTCCTTACAACATGACTAATGTGAAAATGTTTAATAGGAATGTATATATATAGTCTGTATCAGATTGTGCACCATCTTGGGGAGGGAGAGGGAGAAAAATTTAAAACTCAAAAGCTTTTGGAAATGATTGTTGATAAATCAAAATAAATTAAATAAAAAAGGAAAGAGATAAAATGAAGCATGGGGAGGGTAGGAGAAAAAGATGAATAAAATTTCTTAGGAAGAAATTAAAGAGTTGACAATAGCGTCAGTTATGGCAGAGATGGAGAGGGGTGATGGCTAAAGGACTAGAAAATGCCACTAGATTTACTGGTCTCATAGAGAGTAATTTCAGTCAAATATTGAAGTACCAATCCAAATCACAAGGGGATGGAAATTAAATGAGTGGTAAATTAATGAAAGGAGGTAAAGAAAGAAAGTTAAAGAAAGAAGAGCAAGTAAAACATGGAGAGGGAGGGGGAGAGAGAGAGAGCAAGAAAAGCTGAGACAGAGGCAGACAGAGAGACAGAAAAATGGTAGTTGATGGAAGGGAGTGAGGGACGAGTGGATGTAGCAAAGTTTCTTAGGACATAGATCACAATAGAAATAAGAACAGAATTAACATTTGTAATAAATTACCCTACCTCTTTTGAAAAGGAAAAAAAAAGATGATAAAGATATATTTTTAAAAATATAGAGCAAAGAAGTAGACACAAGTCCTCATGTAAGGAGTTTCTCAGTAAAGTAAGTGGCAAAGACAGGTGTCAAAGATTGGGATGAGATTGGTTAGGAGAGGAGATAATGATGAATTGCTTAATTAAAAAAGAAGAAGAGATGGTGTTTGACATAGAGAAATTCTATAGGGACTCATTAAGATATGAAAAAAGAATCATAGAATGTTAGAGCTGGAAGGGCCACTAGAGATTACCTAGTCCAAATGCTTTGATTTACAGATGATGAAAATTAGAATTAGAGAAACAAAATTACTTGTCCAAGGTCATATAGTTAGTAAGTGACCTTGGGCAAGTTAGGAATCCAAACTTGTTTTTTCTATTCTAAATCTAATTAAATGAGACAATGTATATTAAGAATATTGCAAAATATAAAATGCTACCTAAATGTGTGCTGCTTTTATTGTGGATATTCCATGCTGCTTTCCCATAAAATTGAAGATTATTCAGTAGGATTATCTTCTATCAGGTTCTTGTGCAATTGATTTTCTAAACCTAACTTAATCACTACATGATTAAAAGGATTATTGGGCATCAATGAAGATATGAGTTTGTATTGGAGAAAATCAGCATAATTTTAAGAACTTCTCTAACAGTATTGATGTCTAATGCCCTCCATATGTTTAAGTTGAATTACTTCATCCATGACTCATCCATAACCACCTTTAAATTTTGATGTACTTTTTAAAATTAGTTTTGTTTTATATTTTCTTTTTGAGACTGGATCTCACTATTTGATTCAGTCTACAAGTGCACCGACTATTTATAGGATTAATCTCACTACTAATTGGTAGAGAACATGGTGGCACCCACCATTCCTTTAAGCTCACCATATTGGTGCCAGACTTGGTGTGGACAGTTTAACCCTACCACAGTACAGATCTTCCAAGCTCAAACAATTACCAGACTCCACCTTCAAGCAGTGAGATTAAAGAGATGTGCCACCCTGCCTTGCTATGATGAAGTATAAAAGAATATAACTTGTTTCTATGTGTGGGTGAGTCAGGAGTTGGGGGAAGCAAGGGAGTAGATACCTAGTAAAATCTTCTTAGAGAAAGTTAAACAGTGGGGAGATTCGTATTTAACTGTCTTGGATGGTGTTTCAAATGCAGGTAATAGAAGTGAGAGAGATCTGATACACTCTACGCAGTCCCCACAAAACATCTCATGTAGTCAGGTATACTGGAAAAATTCTCAAAGGTTTACTATAGCTTTAGCCACAAATGAAAATAGAACTTGATGTGGGTACACATCAAGTTGAATGTTCGTAGGTCAGTGACTAATTTAAACATGATCTAATTCTTCATGAATAGATATAACTGAAGTCAAAAATTTAGAATTAGAAGAAATGTTCAAAGTCATCTAGAATCCAAATTGTTCTTTTTGTAGAAGTAGAAACAGAGGTCCAAATTAAATGAGTTGGCCAAGGTCACACGTAATCATTCCTGGAACAGATCAGATGCACAGGTGTGGAATCTATATGTCTCAAGTCACAAAGACGTTGGGGAAGCTTTTATTGTTAGTTCATATTCAGCTATTGTTGTTGTTCAGTTGTACCTGACCCTTCATGACCCCATTTTGGGATTTTCTTGGCAAGAATACTGGATGGGTTTGCCATTTCCTTCTCCTGTGCAATTGTGTTAGCAGTCCATCCTTCAGTCTGAACTTGCAGTCAAAAAATCCTGAGATCAAATCATGCAGTTGACACATAACAGCTATATTAACATAGTCATGTCATTTAACTTTTTATTCTAGCAAGCAACTCTCTAAGACTATGTGTTACAGAGAAGATATCATTCTGTTTTGGTAGAGGCAATAGTCTCACGTCAGAGTTCCCTATGACAAAGAGATTACAGGTTCAATGTCTATCTCTAGTCCCCTAAAATTATCATTTTTTTTTCAGAATAAATACTTCTTACTAATACCTCTCCCAACATTTGCATTTGGCAAAATGATTTTAATTCCAGTTTGGGAATGTGCATTATTAATTATTAAATATGATTTTATTAAATATGGTCCAGTTCCCTCCCTTGTGGAGATCTTGTTGATTCTTGACTCACTGGTCTACTATGAACAAGTTATTTGTGTTCAGAAAGTCTTTAGTTCCTCAGTACTCAAAACTATTAAAGATTCAGAAAATTCTTGCCATCATAACTTTGGCACTGTCAAATTGTCCAAGTATCAGAAACACAAAATTTTTAAAGTGGAAATGAGATTAAAGTAGATGCCTTAGAACCAGGAGAACATTGCATGTAGTAATATTACAACAATAATTAACTATGGGAGACTTAGCTACTCTCATCAAGAGAAAGACCCAAGACAATTCAAAAGGATCCATGATGCACAGGTCTATCCACCTCCAAACAGAGAACTGATGAACTCTGAGAGCAGATTGAAACATATTTTTCATTTTATATTTCTATTGATATCTGTGTTTCTTTTGCAATATAGCTAATATGGAAATATGTTTTGCATGACTTCACATGTATAATCAATATAATATTACCTGCTCCAGGGTAGAGTAAGGGGGGTGAGGGAAGGAGAGAATTTGGAACTCAAAATTTAAAAAAAAATGAATGTTAATTTCTTAGTGTAATTGGGAAATACATGTGTGTGTGCTTGCGTATATGGAGATAGAGATAGAGATAGACAGATGTAGATGTAGATGCATTACCACCTCCATTATTTCTGTATTCTAAGGACTATGGGCCCATGATGTCTAACTAAAAGCTAACACATTTTACATGCATTGTTTTTCCCATTTAAATGTGAACTCTTGCAGAACAGGGACTATTTTCTTCATTTATTTGTTTCCTTAACACTTTCCACATTGCTTTGTACATAATAAATTCTTAGTAAGTGCTTCTTCCATTCATTCATTAGATGAAAATATATATAATAATTGTTCTGCATTAGATGGTAATACGGCTAATTAAGATTTCATTTGATCCTTGAAACAAACCTGTGAATTAGTTTGGGGAGTATATGTATATAACAAACTCATTTTTAAGATGATGAAACTGAGAGAAAAAGTTATACACATACATATACACACATACACATATATGTGTATATATATACACACAAACACACATGCACCTATATGTCTACATGTGTATATGCATACACAGGTATGTAAGTGTACACATGTATGCATATACATTTGTATAGATGCATACTACCATCTAATTTAACACAATGATTACATACATTTTCATCAAAGGAATTAATAAATAAAGCATTTATTGAGCATTTTTTTTTCTGTGCAAAGCACTGTGCTAACTACTGAGGTTACAAATAAATAAAAAAAAATCAAGAATGGCACCATTCTCTAAGAGCTCGCATTCTAATGGGGGAAAAAACATATATGGAAAGTACTAGCTTTTTTTTTCATTGTCCTTTGAACACAGAAGGAAAAGAGGTGGTATGCATTTTCTTTAATATCATTGCCGCTTTCAAAATTGTATCTGTTTTTCATAATTAAACCATTTGATAGTGTAAAAACACTGGCAAGAACTTTCTGAATCTTCACTAGGTGTGGCTACTGAGAAATAAAAAGGCTGTCCAAAAATTAACAACTTCTTTTTTTTATATATTGAACTACTTAACAGTTTCAAATGTAATTTCCAGTTCTGAATTTCTGCTATTTTATGACTTCTGCAAGGTCACACAAATAATAAACTGTAGCAAAGATTCCACTTGAACCATCATCTCTCCCTGCCCTATTCCATCTTGTTTCACATACTCACTATTCTTTTTTCCATCTCTACTTTAGTAATTTTACAACAAAAGGCCTTGGCCTCTTCAGTTTGCCTGCTTCCAGTTCCAGCAAGATTTCATTCTTAGTGTATGAAGCATGTATATGATATGGAAAATTGAGGATTACTAAAGCCAACAATGATTTTTCCCAGGTGAAAACAATTGGATATGTTATTCCTTGAATTTATTCCAGTCATTGGATAGTTACTTAGCTCTTTCTTTTATTGTTCCTGCATCTACATAGATGCTTAGTTTTTTATTAGAAAGATTTCTAATAAGATTACAATGTTTAATGTCACCAGTATTCCTAAGGAATGACCTTCATTTTTTCCCCTTGGGAATTGTGTTGCTCATCATGTGAAATGGGGCTTTAACCAATCCTAAAAATACTTATTGACTTTTTCCTTGCTACCTCCAACTCCATTATAGGAATCACCTTTTTTTGGGGGGGGGAGGCTAAAAGGTTTAACATATACAGTATTTTAAAAACTCTCAATATTTATTACTTTCATGATGTATTATGTGAGGCTGGTACAAACACAATAGTGATGTAGATTGGCATAAGTATGCAAATATTAACTTTTTTTCTAAATATATCAAGTTTTGCTAAAGGTCTCTTCATTTCTCCCTGAGAATTTGCTGACTGGACACTATGCACATTCATGCTTAAGGCTGAATAGGATGAACATTTGTGGTTTTATTTTCCCACTGTTGCACTTGAGTAACTCCCATGGACATTAAGTTATGCTTACGTATTGAATAATGCTCAGGTATTGATGGTGGAATTGATGCTATATTGCAAATGTGCAGTGGTGCGCAGAAGTGTATATTGGTCTTTGTGTAATATAATACAGTTTTTGTTGGTTGAATCATAGTATAGATGATCTCTTTTGCTCAAATCCTAGAGCTCCCGTGTAAGCTAGGTTTCATTTTCAGATTTAGTTAACTCAAAAATGTAGACTTTATATTGTTTTATTTTTTTGCTCTCCTACTTAATTCACTTTTCTCATATCTATTTTAAGAAGCATAACCTCCAAATTAAAGACAAAAATAAATCAAAATGTATTCAAACAATAATAATAGCTAGCATTTCCATAGGGCTTAAGTGTTTACAAAGCATTTTACTGTTATTAACTCATTTGGTCCTCAAAATAGCCCTGTGATGTAGTTCTTACTATTAACTCCATTTTAAAAATGAGGACAAAAGTTAAGTAACCTCCTCAGGCTCAAAGTGGAGGTTAGGCCGATCTGAACTTAGGTCTTCCTGCCTGTGTGACTGATACTATATCTGCTGCATTGGCTAGCTGCTTTTAAAACTATCTTTATCTGAAAGAGAAAAAAAAAATGTTTAGGAAAACAAGTTTTATAAGAAGAATAAACAGCTATTGTTCATGATGTTTATAAAAGGTCATTAACTAGCTGTGGTTAGGTCAAGAGTTTTAAAGATTACAAATGAAATATAGAGCAAAAAAGCCTAAAATTTTTCTTAGAGGCTCTATGAGGCATCAGATAAACAAAATTTAATGTATGTCCAGTAAAACCTGCACTTGAATTTTTAGTAAATTCTAATGGAGGTTGAGAGATTAATTGAATTCTTTAAACTCTATCCCCTCAAAAAGGAAATATTGCTAAGAAAAAAAGATTCATCAAAACAAAAGAAGAAAATATCAGAATGTCCAAATAAGACAATTCAGATGTGGAGGATCCTTTTGGGCAGATAATTTTTTTTTTGTTTTTGTCTTTGTGTGTTCAGCCCCTACAATTGTGCCTCAAACATAACAGATGCCCAATAAGTGTTTTTAGTTAAATTGAACAAAGTATATTTCTGAGGTTTATATTTTTGGGGGATTAGAAGTTGCTGCAAATTTCATCACTGGTCTTCTGGAATAGAGGCAGCTTATGTAAGAGAACTTAAAATGTATATTTAAACATTAAGAGTTTTCAGAGTTTTTCTTTAAGAATTAATGTGCCAGGTAGTTTATGCTACTTGCTAAGGCCTTCTAACTGAATCTGAAACTGAAGACTCTGAAATCAAGTGTAATATGTGTCTTGGTCTCAGTGGTTGGTAAAAAGCTTTCGTTCCCAGTTCTACATTAACCCCCCGCCCCCATTACCTTATGTTACTGTTTGAGTGATAGCTGTCATTTTTCAGCTATCCAAGTCAGATAACAAGAGAACTGTTATGAACATTTTAAGCTCTCTTATGTCAGCTGCTTCTATTCCCTGAAAGGCCAAAACTATTACAAATCATTTTTTAGCTACAATAATAAACATCGTGGGCAGCTACTCTTATTTCCTCTTTATCAGCATTCAACTGGGACATTATGCTAATTACTTCACATTCCTTATCATTCAGTTTGGCTTCTCTGGCACCATAGTGCCATAGGCAAATTTAAAAAAAATAATTAAGAGATTTAAATGAGTTGTTTTTTAAATGGCTAAGTAGCTCATTGAGATTAGACCTCACATCTATAATAGCTTTTACACATACCTTTTTTTTTTCTTGAAAAGTGATATTGCTTTATATACTCTATATCTAGCTCACATGTGAGTGTTATGCATGTGTAGCTTTAGGTATAACAAGATTTCAACTTAACTTGGAACCTAGAATAAGAATCAGAAATGTGCACAGGTCAACTTCTCTTTTTCTGCACAGAAAGCAAGATAATGCAAACATATATAATGTATTAATGTCACAGTTGCTATACACTCATCAGTATTTTCATCATAGTCCTGGGAAGCCAGTGAGTGGTTTGCTTTCCCAAGGGTCTTTACTTTTTTTTCAACCTCAAGACTGACATAGAACCAAGTTACTCTGCTGAGAAACAGCTGCCTTGATTCATCTAAGGTGATGAGGCTAAGGTGGCAGGTGTCTATTGGAGAGTAAAATCAAAAGTTTGCTGTTAAAGACTGTCATTGCAACACCTCTTGGGCATAAACAAAAGTGAATCCTTTTATTAAATGTGTGCAGCACTGTGGGCAAATCCATGAAGCTTTTACCTTAATATGGGCTAAAATGGAAGGCAATAGTTACATTTTTAAGGAACTGATTGGTCAAACTACAAAAATCCCACATGTCAATCATTGGTAAGTGTATCATTTCATGAGACTGTGGGCTTGACAGCTGTCTTTTCACTAGGCTGATGGAAAGCCCACATTTGAGGAGAGAATATATTGTTGCAGAGGGTCATGGGTATTAGTTTCTTAATAAGGAAGATGAATCTGCCTGTTACAATTTGGATTCTCTAGGTTTTCTGACTTTGCTGCAGAAAGAAGCTATAAAGAAATCTGACCTCCTGAGGCCTCTGGATAAGAAGCCAAGCTCTTTGTGGGTTTAGAAGTTGGGCTCACTAAATTTTGACTTGATAGTTAATACTAATATAAATCTAGTGGAATATAAAGCTGACACTAAACAAAGTGGAATGGCTGAGATGCAGGTTTGCAGTAAAATGTGAAAAAAATACCTGGTATTCACACACACAGTCCTAGCTTAATGAATGGTGTGTGAAAGGAAAAAAAAACTTAATGACTGGTGTGAAAGGAAGACTGGATGGAGCCAGGAAGCATGTGCAACAATGGGTAAATCACCTTTTAAACTTGGTGCTTTGCTTTCTTATCTGTAAACTGTGGAAGCAGGTTCTCTAAAAATCTTTTGGAGTGCTAAAATTCTGTAAGTCTATGATTCTATAATAAGATATGCTTAAAATGAAATAGAATGCTATATTCTCCATGGTAGTTGTCTCAAACCTCCAACTATATTCCCATTTCCCCCTTTATTATCTGAAACCTTAATTTTTTCCCTCAAATACTGTTTCCATCTTCCTCTTCCTTCCTTATTATACATCTCCAGTCTCCACTCATTGCAATTATCAGTCTCTCATTCCTGAAATGCATGCTGTAGTTCATAAATTCCTTGTTTCTTTCAAAATTTAGCTCATTGCGTGTCTGGGTTAATGACTATGACTCAGTTTTTAATCATCTTTAGTGTATACATATCTTACAGTAGGTGCTTGATCAGTCAGTCATTAAGAATTCATTAAATACTTATTAAGTTCTAGCACTGGACTAAGTGCAGGAATACAAACACAAGCGAAAATGAAAACAATCCCTGAACTTAAAGAACTTACAATCTAATAGGGAAAATGACATATAAAAGGAAGCTGGAAAGGTGGAGCTGGGGAAAAAGGTACCAACTCAAGGACATGATGGAGAAGTTTGGAGAAGTTTGGAGAAGTTTGGAGATACACAGCCTGGTGAGAAATAAAGAAATGGCTGCCCTGGGCATCCTCCTTAAGTGGGGGTTCTATAAGGAGTTATTTGGTCATATAGAGGAGCCATAAGGTTCCTAGCATGGATTAAACCAACTTCTAGCTTTATTTTATTCTATTCTTCATGCACTTTTAAATAATTTATTTATTTTTAGTTTTCAACATTCACTTCCATAAGATTTTGAGTTTTAAATTTTCTTCTCCTCTCCCTTCTCTTCCTCCACCTCCCCAAAACAGCATGTAATCTGATATAGGCTCTACTTATACAGTCATATTAAGCATATTTTCACATTAGTCATGATGCATAAAATAATTAGAACTAATGGAAGGAACCATGAGAAAGAAGAAATAAAAGAAAACAATAAAAGTAAAGCAAATACTATGCTTCCATCTGCATTAAGACTCCATGGTGCATTTTCCATCATGAGTTTTTTGGAGTTGTCTTAGATCCTTACAGTGCTGAGAAGAATGAAGTCTATCAAAGTCAGTCATCTCACAGAGTGGCTGTTGCTGTATACAATGTTCTCCTGGTTCTGCTCATTTCACCCAGTGTCAGTTCATATAAATCTTTCCAGGTTTTTTGGAAGTCCACCTGTTCATTATTTATTATAGCACAATAGTATTCCATTACATTCTTATACCATAACTTGTTCAGACACTCCACAGCTGAAGGGCATCTCCTCAATTTCCAATTCTTTGCCACCACAATAAGAAGTGCTATAAATATTTTTGTGGATGTGGGTCCTTTTCCCATTTTTATGATCTCTTTGGGATACAGACATAGAAGTGGTATAGATGGGTCAAAGGGTATGCAAAATTTTGTAACCCTTTGGCATAATGCCAAATAGCTCTCCAGAATGGCTGGATCAGTTGACAATTCCATCAACAATGCATTAGTGTTCCAATTTTCCCATACCTTCTCCAACATTTAGCACTTTTTTTATTTTGTCATATTAGCCAATCTGATAGGTGTGATGTAGAACCTTTGAGTCATTTTGATTTGCATTTCTCTAATCAATAGTGATTTAGAGCATTTTTTCATATGAATATAGATGCCTTTAATTTCTTCAACTGAGAACTGCCTATTTGTATCCTTTGATAATTTATCGGAGAATGACGTATATTCTTATAAATTTGATTTAATTCTCTATATATTTTAGAAATGAGGCCCTTATCAGAGAGACTGGTTGTAAAAATTCTTTCCCAATTGTCTACCTTCCTTCTAATCTTAGTTGCATTGGCTTTGTTTGTGCAACAACTTTTCAATTTAATGTAATCAAAATTATCCATTTTGCTTTTCGTATGTTCTTTATCTCCTGTTTGGTCATGCATTCTTCTGTTCTCCATAGATCTGATAGGTAAGCTATTCCTTGCTCTCCCAGTTACCTTATAGTATCAGCCTTTATATCTAAATCATGAACCCATTTTGACTTTATTTTGGTATATGATGTGAGATTTTGGTCTATGCCTAGTTTGTGCCATACTCTTTTCCAGTTTTCCCAGCAGTTTTTTTTTTTAAAGAGTGAGCTCTTATCCAAGAAGCTGGGGTCTTTGGGTTTATCAAATAATAGATTACTGTAGTCATTGACTACTGTGTCTTACATATTTGACCTATTACACTGATTCACCACTCTATTTCTTAGCCACTACCAAGTAGTTTTGATGATTGCTTCTTTATAATACAATATAAGATCTGGAATGGCTAGGCCACCTTCCTCTGCATTTCTTTTCATTAGTTCCCTTGATATTCTGGACCTTTTGTTCTTTCAAATGAATTTCGTTATTATTTTTTTCTAACTCTGTAAAAGAATTTTTGCTAGTTTGATTGTTATGGCACTGAATAAGTAAATTAGCTTAGGTAGAATTGTCATTTTTATTATATTAGCTCGGCCTACCCATGAGCAACTTAAGTTTTTCCAATTATTTAGATCTGGCTTTATTTGTGTGAAAATTGTTTTGTAATTGTATTCATATAGTTCCTGGGTTTGTTTTGGCACGTAGACTCCTAAATATTTTATAATGTCTACAGTAAGTTTAAATGAAATTTCTCTTTCTATCTCTTGCTGTTGGACTTTGTAATATATAGAAATGCCAATGATTTATGTGGGTTTATTTTTCAGCCTGCAACTTTGCTAAAGTTGTTTATTATTTCAAGTGGTTTTTACTTGATTCTCTAGGATTCTCTAAGTATAACATCATGTCATCTTCAAAGAGTGATAGCTTTGTTTCTTCTTTGCCTATTCTAATATCTTCAATGTCTTTTTCTTCTGTTATTGCTAAAGTAACATTTCCAGTACGATGTTGAATAACAGTGGTGATAATGGACATCCTTGTTTCACCCCTGATCTTATTGGAACTGCTTCTAGTTTGTCCCCATTACATATTATGCTTGCTGAAGGTTTTAGATAGATGCTACTTATCATTTTAAGGAAGACTCCATTTATACCTATGCTCTCTAGTGTTTTTAATAAGAATGGGTGTTGTATTTTGTCAAAAACTTTGTCTGCATCTATTGAGATGATCATGTGGTTTCTGTTAGTTTTGGTGTTGATATGCTCAATTACGCTGATAGTTTTCCTAATATTGAACCAGTCCTGCATTCCTGGTATAAATCCTACCTGGTCATAGTGTATTATTTTTGTGATAAGTTGCTGTAATCTATTTGCTAATATTTTATTTAAAATTTTGGCATCTATATGCATTAGGGGAATTGGTCTATAATTTTCTTTCTCTGTTTTGACTCTTCCCTGTTTAGGTATCAGCACCATATTTGTATCATAAAAGGAATTTGGTGATACTCCTTCTTCACCTATTTTCCCAAATAGTCTGTATAGTATTGGAATCAATTGTTCTTTAAATGTTTTATAGAATTTTTGTAGAATTTTATGCAATTTATAAAATTTTATAGAATTTTATGCTTCACTTGAGTCTTGTATTTGAAGATCAAATTTTCTGTTGAGCTCTGGTCTTTTCTTCAGGAAGGTTTGAAAGTCCCCTATTTCATTGAATGTCCATCTCATCCCCTGAAATATTATGCTAAATTTTACTTGGTAGTTGATCCTTGGTTGTAAACCAAGCATCTCTGTCTCATGGAATATCATATTTCATGTCCTTCTATCTTTTAATGTAGAAGCTGCAAGGTCCTGCATAATCCTGACTGTGGTTCCATGTTATTTAATTTTTTTTTCTTTCTGGCTGCTTGCAGTATTTTATATTTGACTTGCTAATTTTGGAATTTGGCTACAATATTCCTAGTCATTTTCAATTTGGAATCTCTTTCAGAGGTAACTTTTGGATTCCTTTGATGACTATTTTAGCCTCTGGTTCTAGTACCTCGGGTCTGATTCTTGATCTCTCAGAGAGTCATTCGCTTCCACTTTCCCAATTCTAATTATTTAAGGTGATTTTTAACCTCCTTTTACATTTGACCAATTCAGCTTTTTGCAAAGGAATTAATAAGTATCCAGAGGTACTTGCCCCTTGACCTTTCCATGAACAAGATACTCCATCTTTCAGCCCTGGGCGTTTACTCTGACTATTCCCCGTGCCTGGATCACTCTCCCTCCTTTGATCCATGTACTGACCTCCCTGGCTTTTTTTAAGTCCCCCTTAACACAAAAAAAAAATCCCATCTATTACTTGAAACCTTCCTCAATGACTCTGAATTATAGTGATTTTCCCTCCATTGATTATTTCCTATTAATCCTGTATATAGCTTGCTCTTTATATATTTGCTGTTATTTCCCCTAATAGATAGGTCCTTGAGGATACAGACTGGTTTTTTTTTCACTCTTTTTCTATACCCAGCACTTACCACAGTGTTTGGAGCATAAGAGGTACTTAATAAATGTTTATTGATTGAAGGAAACGTGAACCCTTGCCCTGTGTTTAACAATTATATCTTTACAAGCTCAGTAAGCTATCTTTTATAACTTTTGTTTGTACTGGTTCAGTCGTTTATATCACTCTGGTACCTGAATTTAGGATGGCTATGCAGATGTGGTCTTTGGTGAATTCAGATTGTTGGGCCCAGATGACATACATCCTCATATACAAAAATGAAAACTGGTAAATGTGAATTATTGAACTGTCATCAGTGATATGTCTTGCACAAATGGAAAACATACCATAGTTTTGGTGAAGCATAAACTTTACAACAAACTACAAAATACTGAGCAAAGAGATTGACTTTGATACCTGGGAATATTCTAGATCTTATTTTAAAATGCTTAGCAAACATATAGAAAATGAAATAATGTTTGTGAAGAGCCAACATGACTTCAGGATAAACAGGTTTGACAAGTTTAGCAAAATGGTAGTAGATCAGAGGAATGCTTTAAATTTTAAAACTATATTTTAGAAAAAAAATTTGATGTCTGATGTGCTCACATGCCTGTAATCTCTGCCACTAAGGGAGTTGGGGAGAACAGATCTCTTTAGCTCAGAGTTCTGAGCTATAGTAGTCTAAGTTTATCACGTAAATGTACTAAGTCCATAAGCTATGTAGTGACAATTTGGGGATGTTTAAGGTGGTCATGGAGGCATCAGGTTGCCTGAGGAGAGACAAACCAGGGTAGAAATGGGGCAGGTGAGAGAACCCATTCCTAACAGAGTAGGATGAAGCCCATGTGTAGCTTCTAAACTTCAAGCACAAGATTATTAGGGAAACTTAGTCTTCAAAGAAAAGTCTGTTTGTTTTTGAATAAAATAGCTGATGTTCTTCCTGTGAGAAAAAAGAGAAGAGATGTAGACTAGATGATATTACAGTTTAATGTATTTGGAAATGGTTGAATAATTGAACTCAAGAGCAGTAATTAATGACTCAATATCAGCTTGGAAAGAGGCCTTTGATGGAGTACCATAAGTTTTATATTATCACTTTGCTGTTCAGCATTTCCATTAGTGACTTAATAAAGGCATAGATGGTATACTTGTCAAATCTGAAGATAATACAACTTTGAGAGAATTAACAATTTGACAGTCAAGATCCAAAAAAAATCTTGAGAAGCTATGACATTAAGCTAAATTATTGGGATAAAATGTAATAGGGATAAAGTTAAAGTCTTATCTTTTGATTTTAATAAATTAGTTTACATGGATAATCATGGTTATACATGAGTTCAAATTTAAAAAGGAAAAAAACAAAAATAAAGTTCTGAGGGGTTTAATGGACAGCATTTTCAATACACGTTTACTGTGTGGTTAGCAACAAAATGATAATGAGATCCAGGTTTGCATTAAGGGAAGCATACTTTCCAGGAATGAGAAGGTAATATTCCTACTGTCAGAACACATCTAGAGTACTGTGTTCTGTTCTGAACATCATAGTTTTATTAAGTGCAATTGTTAAATTGGAAAATATCTGGGCAGATACCAGAATAAGGAAGAATCTTGAGTCCATGTCATATGAAGATGGATTGAATAAACAAGCAATATTTAGCCTGGAAAGGAAAAGACTTGCAGGGAAATTGATGTAATATGAATTTAGTCTCTATGGCACCCATTTTAACAAGTTGATCATATTGGAATTGTGCAAAATAAGTCCATGTCTAAGGACACTTTGCTACATTAAATCCATAAGGTAGTTGGAGATGTAGAGGAGGAAAAATTTGATGCAAGAAAATCTGGTTTGCAAAAACAAAACCTTAAATGTCAGCATCTCTAGCTTCATGCCACCTGCTCCTTCACCCTCCATTATCTGGAAGGAAAAATGTTTCTAACAGGTACTTTATTGTCTCTATCAGCTCAGGCATCTTTACCTCAGGACTCAATACAATCAAATGTGTAGTTCTTGAAAGATATATGAGATAGAATGCTGACCCTTGAGTCAATAAGATCTGAGTTTATTTTCTGCCACTAAAACCAATCACTCAATTTCTATGATTCTCAGTTACTTCATCTGTCAAATGGAAATAGTAATAGCAGCTAACCTACAAACCTGAAATACTTATGTAGCATATAAATGTCAAGTAGTAGTAGTAGTAGTAGTATATTTAATTAGCCTTACTCTGGATCCAATATTTTAGCTTATTCTCAGTTAAAATTAGAGAATGTGACCCCCAAATATGTCTTATAAAATCCTTCCACTGTTAAAAAAAACCCCAAAAAACACAAATATTTACAGAATCTTTCTTCGTGCTTAAGTCATTAATGTCATACTTCTGCATTTTTTCTTTTAAAAAAAGTAATCTCAGCTTTCCCATAGATATGATAATTATTTATCTGTTAGACAAATATGAATGTAAGAGATGAGAGTTCTCTTCATAAATCCAAGGTCCATACACTGTCTTTTTCGTTTTGATAAAGAAAGATAATGCCTTTGAGACATAAATTCAAGCCTCCAAATCATGTTCATTAGCACTTAAGAAGAGAATACAGGATCCTTTTCTCTTTGTCTGCAGAATCCTAAGATTCCTTCTAGCTATAAAGGCAAAATGAATCAAGAGGTCAAAAATTCTCCTATTAATTTAATCACTGCAGACAATCTGGGTCACTCAAGATCAACAAATGGAAATAAGATTCAATATAATTACAGTCTGGTTCTTTCCCTGATTTTGGCCCAAATTATCTGTATATTTAATTGTAGTACTTCTTCAGTCTGCTAATGTAACAGAATATCAAATCAATTTAATTTTGAAGTTCAAATTAAAAGACAGTTACTAAGACCAACTTCCTCTTTGCTTGGAACTACATCTCATTTACCTTTATTTCCTCTTGAGAATTTAATACAGTGATTTTCAATCATATGTTTAATCAATTTTTGTTAAATGTTGACTATTAAATGCAATAATCTAAGTAGTTCTATGAGTTCAAATCAATATAACTTGTAGTCATGTTGAAATAACTTTTGGGGGGAAGAAGCTATAATTTCAGGTCAATGTTTAAACCATATCTTTTTATAGACCATGCAAGAAACTAACCATGCAGTAGGGATAAGACAATAAGCATCACCTTCTATAAAATAAACTCAGGAAGTATTTTTGTTTTATTCCTCTCACTAGCCTAAAAAGAAAGCTCATTTGTCTATGTACCTGAATGAATCTTATTTCTTTGTCACATGCCAAAATGCAGACAATAAATTTCCATTCCCAAAAGGTAGAACTAGTGTTACAGATAATTGAACATGAAAAATTCTCTTTGAGTGAAATTCTCACTAAATAGCTGATGTGTTGTTTCCGAATTCTCGGAGATAATATTGTTCTGGCCTTCATTCATTTTGGGTAATCAAATATGCATCCAGAATATTGTTTCACATTTTAGTTTCATGTAGTATTTTATGTAGTGTTTGCTGCTATATACTACTACTATAAAGATAGTTAATGGTCACTTTGTATATTACCTACTTGGAAACTTTTTCTCAAATATTACTACTTCCAAGAGAAGCTTTGTATCTTAAAACTAATAACTAAAACTTGATTTAATCATGCTATAATCTTATATATTTACATTAAATGTTTGAGACCTTAGAGATATCTGTAATTAATATTATTAATAACTGAGAAAGTCTAAAAATTCATGTTAGTTATTATCCTTGCTTACACAAATGTCAATTTTGAGCTGAAATAGCCTATATCCACAACCTCTTTGTTGCCTACCCATCCTTCAAGGTCCAGATCAACACTTACCACAACAATAAAATTTCCCCTGGTCAAACCAAGCCACAGTGATCTCCCCTCACTCTATGTGGATAATCCTCTTGTTTCTGCTACACAGTGCATATCTTCTGATATCATTTTATATAGTGCATATTGTTGTCTTGAACTGTAATAATATATGTTATAGTAAATCATCAACAAACATTTATTAAGCACCTACTATGTGCCCTCAGGTACTGTGCTAAGTGCTGGGGATACAAAAAAAAAAGGCAAAAGACAATGCCTGTCCTTGAACCTCACAATCTAATAGGGGAATAAAGTGGAGCTGAAACGGAAAGGGGTTGAGGAGGGTACCCTTTACTAGGACATGATAAAGTCCAGAAAAGTGTAAACAGGTGAAACGTGAACAGATGGCTCTCCTAGACATTTTCTTTAGGAAGGATCTAGGATGAACACTGTTCTCCACCCTCCTCCCTCTCCAATCAGAGGGAGAGAAGGGATCCAAGGAGCAGTTGGAGTAGCTGTTGAGTACTAAATAGCTGAGAGTTCTAGAGTTGATGTGATCTTGCAGGAAGATGAGATTCCTGTTATCCTTATCAAATTAAATTTTCAAGTCCTTAAGAGTAAGGACTGTGTCTAAAATGATGTATCCTCGATAATATCTAGACCAGTATTATACAAAACAAAACAAAAACAAAAATCTCTCTGTCATTTCATCAGCAAAAGAAATAAAGGGGAACTTCCAGTGAGGAACTTTATTTACCAGTACAAATTGCCACTTTCTCCGCAACTCAGATTCTTAGTCTTTCTCTTCAATTAATTTACAATATAATAGTGAAAAAGGCCAGTTTTGTAACTACAATAATGGGGAGTATGTGATAAATATGGTGTAAAATGCTAAATTTTCTTATGTGCTAAGTGCAAAGTGTCAGACACATTAGTCTGCAATACTCCCAAGGACAGCCTGAAACAGATTAACATATGATTGAGAAACAGTGAATAAAATAAAAATACAATAAAATGTTAACGTTAATGTGGAGTAGTCTTTGAGAAATACTGAACAAAATAAAAATAAAATAGAAAATAGATGATCATATATAGTTTTCTAAGTCAATATGAGGCTCACAGAGATCCTTATGAATGGGTTAGTTGGCACCAGGTTCTATTTGGTTTAGACAACACTGTGCTAGATCGGCAATTCAGCTAGCTTGGACTTTGATGGTCATATATGAAAAGAATCTGACTTTAAAATTAGCTAACCAAGGCACAGAAATTAAGTAACATGTTCAAAGTCACACAGGTAGCAAGTTAGAGGGCCTAGATTTGAACCAGATCCTTCGTCATCAATTCTGATATTCTCCCTGCCCTTCCAGCGAGCCACCTCGTCTGAAGTTAAACAGGAAAGTTTTGTTGTTATTGTTGTTCTTGTTTTCCCCATGAAAAGTAAAATAAAATAAAATTGAATTATTTTTGCATTTAATTAACCTTACTGGACTTCATAGCCCTCTATTTGGAGGTTTAGAGAAATAAAAAGATACCTAATAATCTATTCCTATGAATGGTTCTTTCAATGTGATGTGTCTCATGCTCCCATATTATTATTAAGTCCCTCCACACAATCATCATAAGTGAAAAAGAAATCTTTTAATTGCTGACAAGTCAGTATTAAGATTTTGGAGAACTAAAAGACATTACTTTTATAAATAAATGTATTCTCCTGCAATTCATATCAGAATCCACAATTATACTACCAATTATAATATTGATATGTTTACAATTATTTAATATTTGTAATGCATATCATAATTCATTATTGCATTTGAATCTTCCATAACAGCCCTATGAATTACATAAAGATAATATTACTTTCCCTATTTTATCTGTGAGGGAGCTAAGCCCATGGAGATGTTTAGTAACTTTCCTTGGATCACACAGTTAGTAAATGACAAAGGTGCGATTAAACCCAAGTTTTCTTAACTCCAAATCCAACACTCTGTGCTGCATACATTTACTTAAATAGTAAGATATATGAGGAAGATATACCTAAGATTCCTTTAAACTAGACACAACAAATACATTTATTTCGATTGTTGTTACATGGAAGTAAAAAGTACAGTCATGTTTATCTATCTTGTATAATTCATAGAAAATACGTAATGTGTTCCAACTAGGTAAAGTAGCTCTGGAAATAAATCGTTTTTTAAAATAATAAGCAAAGACACGGGGGGAAAGCAGTTATAAATTGGTAGATAACATAAGCAGATAAAACTGCTTGATAGAGGGCAAATTTGCTTGAATGTTTTGTTAATCTTTAACAAGATTATACTAAATCATTTACATCCATCCAAGCATTCTTTTAGAAAAGGTTTTATCTGAGATAGCACTGACACAGAAAGATCCCAACTATTAATACTTTGATATTTATAACTTTGAAACATTTTTTTGTTATTATCACGACCTTTCAAAAATTTCCAGAGAACTTTCATTAAAGGTGAGACCAAAGAGACTTGTAATGAACTACGTATGAGAATGCAATGTATTATCTAAGAAAATGACATGGTTTGACTACCCTTTTGAATGTGAATTTTGGAAGGAAATAACATTTCATAGGAATTAATTTAACATGAGCACAATAATACATAGATAAATAAAATTCTAGTCTTTTAATTTAAGGAAAAATGAATTTCATTCAAAGTACAAATGATTTCTGGGCATTAAATGGAACAAATCTCCAAAGTATGAAACAAATAGATGGAACTTTCAGGCACTGGGCCTTTCTGTTTTTATAAGGAAGGCCAAGTTGTCTCTAGCCCATTCCTAAACAATAGAAAACCTCCTTTGAGCTCTCACAACTCTTTCCAACTATAGCTATTTCCAGAAAAACTCTTAATTGATAATTATACTTTGTTTGATTTGTGTGTATGTGTGTCTGTATGTTTGTAAGGCTTAAAACTGCACCTGCTTCTAAGAGGTAAGTCTTCGAGATTAAAACAGAAAATTCAAAATGATGGTGCTAGAGAGATATGTATTCAAATTTATACACACAAACTTACATACACATTATTTTGAAGGAAAAACACTAAATTGACAAAAGCAGCATTGTGAGAATTTTGTAATGGAATGGGTTTGGGGGAAAATAGCAAAATCACTAGAGTAGGTAGGATTGTCTATTTGAAGCAGACAATATGTGGACACATTATGGATAGTTTGAAAGTCTTAAAACTTATACATAGTTGAAACACTTGAGAGGCAATACAGGAATGAGGTTATGTTATGTTTAAATGATATTTGCTGTTATTTATGTAGCGTAAATTTGAGTTAGGGATGGTTATTGGAATAGTTTAGATCCAAGGGATGTTGTGAAGATTAAATGAGATACATTAAATACTTTGCCTTTATAAAGATAGGACAAAAAGAGAAGCGTTCCACAGAGGGACACTGTAGGACTTATCAACCATGGTCAATTGCATGGTCAAAAAAGACATTTATTTTACAGTTTAATTATTTAAATTTGTAAAAAAAAAAATCAATTATCTTTGGAGTAATTTCCCTGGGGGAAGATAGAATGTTTGCTTCCTTCAAGTACTTGCAAGGCTATCCTATGAAAGAAAATTAAGACGTGTTCTTTTTTTGCCTCTAGAGAGCAGAATCAGGAGTTATGAATTGAAATTATAAAGAGATAAATTTAAACCTGATGTATGGAAAGAAAAATGATCTACTTAATAATAAGAAATATCCAATCACCCCAGATCATATAGCTATCTAGAAGTATTAATGCATTCCTTTGGATAGTTAAGGATTCTGTTTCTCAGGAGTTCTTCAGAGGAAGGCTATATCATGACTTATCAGGTATATTACATAGAGGAATCGTGTCTCTTTCTGGATAGGTCTTGATGGTCTCTAAGATTACTTCCAATTATCTGGTTAGCTTTCTGGATACCCCTCTACTAATTCAGATAGTGAATCTTCCAGCAGATGGTTACCCCTCATACTTAAGGTTTTCCGTGAATCTATGTCTCCTTAAAGTGTAAGTCATGAGCCTCCATCAATGTTTTTGTTTTTGATAAAAAGCATAAGTAATTCAAAGCAACAACATTTATTGAAATGGCATCATAAGAAGGCAGCAGCAAAAGATTCCACCAATAAACCTGTGGCTCACATGCTTACAAATATACAAAGCATCAATGGGAAGAGTAACAAACAAATGGAATATACATGGAGAGATATGGACCATATATGATTAGAGTGCACACACATAGAGGGGCAATACATATCCCTGAAACTGCAGGTCACTGAGGTGATTGAATTCCTATTTATGCTGGTATTGACCTCTTAGGCTCTGTTGATCATAGTCCTCACCACTCCTAACTTTTATCATAAGTAAAATTCTTAGTTGGAGGGAATCCTATGATTTTTTTTTTTTAGTTTAAAGCCATTACAAAAATTTTTGTGTGGTTCTTTCAGAAAAGGCAGAAAAGTCCTTGCCTTAGGTCCAAAACAACAAAACAACAATAGCAAAAACAAAACCCTGCATTTCTTATGTCCTCAGAAACTTGATTAATGAGATTTCTCATCTCCTTAGTAATTGATTTTGTCTGCCATGTCACCCCATTGGCTCCTATTGAATTTATAGTCCACTGAAACAGCCTACATATTTTCTCACAACTTGTTATAGACTCAAGTGGCTTACTTTCCCAAAGAGAATTTCAAAAAAATCCTTTCGAGAATACAACTCATAAAAAGTGAAATTATTTTATTTATACATTTGCTTATTTAAATACCCACAAATATATATATATATATATATACATATATATATACATATATATATATTTGTAGAACATGAAATTTGATTATAAAAATTAAGTATCCAAGATGTATTAACTTTTGGTGAATTTTCTGATAATACTTTAATTATAATTTTACTTCTAATGAGTAATATATTTTAATTAGATACTTATCATGTACTACTATGCAAAGAAGTGGATAAAAAATGAAAAATTGAGATAGTACCCACCACCATGGACCTAACCTTTTAAAGGGCAAAACAACATATATAATGGAGCTTTGGCCAGGGAGAGTACATTTTTATTTGAAAAGTCACAGGGATGGTAAGTGAAGAAATGGAGAAGTTGATTAATATATGCTTTCTAGTAGCAATGGTAGTATTGATTTGATTAAGGTTCCTAGATGAAGAGATGGAAATCTAGTTGATATAAGATTTATTGATGAATAGAAGAATGTAGAATCATAAGATGCCAAGGAGATGGGTGAGATGGGCAGTTGTGTTGTATAAGAACCTCGTCTGGGACTGATTAAGAATAGTGGCTCATGTGAGTTTGTGTTCACATCAGGATAACATAGACCTCAAGGTAGTAGTTCCAAAGCTGACTGTATTGTGTCCTAAGGCATACTCTCTGGATGTCTAAAGCTAAGGAGGAAGAAACAGCAGGAGAGATGGAAAGAAAACCATGGGTAGATTTTTGGATGGGCTATACCTGAAAGCAACCCTGTCATCTTATAGAGATACATGGTGTGGTCATGTGCAAAATAAATAAATAATTCATTCTGGATGAAATATTCCTTTCATAATAATTTACTTAATGGACTAGATTGTGAGTTCTAGAACTGGCATTCAGCCTTTGGTCACAATTTGGTCAATTCATGAAAACTCTCAGGGCCTCAAACTTTATAAAGAAAGAATAATAATATGTGTACTGCTTACCTCAATGGATGTTGAGATTAAACAAGATAATTTATTTAAAACCTACTTTTTAAGTTAAATATCTGCATAACAGTAAATTATTAATGCTATTATTTTATAAATGAAACAAAATAGATATTGTCCAATTTTCTATGAGTAAGAGTCAAGCAGTGTTTTAAACAGTATTTTTGGTTAGTTGAAATATAGATTGAGAAATGTCTAGGTCTTAAGTAATATGACATTATTCACAGGATAATAAATTTTAGAGCTGGAAAGAATCTTAGTGATCTTTTAATCTGACATAGCACAGCTAGATGATACAGTGGATAGAGCACTGAGCTTGTAATCAGGAAGACTCACCTTCATGAGCTCAAATCCTGTTTCAGATACTTACAAGCTCTATGACCCTGGGCAAATCACTTCATCCTGTTTGCCTCAGTTTACTCATCTGCAATTTGAGCTGGAGAAGGAAATGGCAAACTACTCCAGAATCTTTGCCAAGAAGACCCACAATGGATTTATGAAGTGTCAAACGTGACTGAAACGACCAAATAACAACAATCTGATAGAATCGCTTTGTTTTCCAGCAATTGGTCCATTGAATAAATAATTATGGAAGAAATATGGTCTTTAGACTGTAGTATTTACTTATTTTGAATATGGTCACACCTTGCATCCCTATGTTAAAACCAAGAATACTTTCAAGTACAGATCACACAGCAATATACCCTGGCAAGTGTCCAAGGTTGTATAGACATTAAGTGGTAGTCAGAGTTAGAACATGTTCCTTCTGACTCCAATTCATGTGTTTTTTGCGACCCAAATGGGATCACAAAGAGTTGGACATGACTGAACAGCAAGTAGAAATAAGGAAGGAAATAAGCATTTATTAGGCATTTTCTCTATTCTAGGCACCATTTTTCTGAGCATTTTATAAATATTATCTTATTTGGTCCTTACAATAATTGTTTGAGGTAAGTGCTATTATTATCCTCATTGCATAGATGAGGAAACTAAGATAAGTCAAAGGTTAAGCTATTTGTACAAAGTCCTACAGCTAATAAGTGCTTGAGGCAGCATCTGAACTCAAGTTTTCTGCATTCCAGGTCCAGTGACACATGCACTACACCACCTAGTGGCTTAAAAAATGAAATTATTTAGAAACATATTAACGAACATGAAAGACAGCAAGGAGAAGTAGAGAATAGGTCTCAGAGTCAAGAATACTAGTAGAGATTTAATAAATGCTTATTGACTGATACATAATTATTTTTATCAATAATAAAAAAGAACATTGCCACCAAAATCTTATTTTAAAATCTATGTAGATTGTAAAAATAGTACTATTTATTGGTGACATATATAAATTAGTGGTGAAACTTCCAAAAGTATAAAGAAAAATTCACTTCCAAATGGGAATTAGAAATAAATTGTTTGGATATTATTTCTTTAAATCTTAATTGCCAGCTTTGACTTTTACACATTTGAATTTTCAAATATATTCCTAGGCCATCCTTTGTAACAAAAAAAAAAAAAAAGAAGTTCAGTAAAACTAGTATATGGAAGTCTGATGCTATGTGCCAAACCCATCCCCATTAGCTTCTACAACTGTAGAGAAGAGATATGGCATAGATTTAGATGATATAGATATAATAATATAGATAGCATTTTAGTTCTTTAAGGTTTACAAGTCACTTTACAAATGTCATCTCATTTTATATCCACAACCCCCCTCAGGTTTCCCCATCAGGAAATTTTACCCAATTTTGGGTAAATTTCCAATTCTTTGCCACCACAAGAAGAGTTGCTATAATTTTGTCCATGTGGGAGCTTTTCCCTTTTTTATGATTTCTTTGGGATATAGACCTACTAGTGGTATTGCTGGGGCAAAGGGTATGCAAATTTCTCCCCAGAATTGTTGGATCAGTTTACAACTCCACCAATAATGCATCAATGTTCCAATTTTCCCTCATTTTCTCTAACATTTATCATTTTCCTTTTCAGTCATATTATCCAGTCTCATAGGTGTGAGTTAATACCTCTGAGTTGTTTTAATTTGTATTTCTCTAAAGAATAATGTTAAAACATTTTATATGACTATAGATGGTTTTGTTTTCTTCATCTGAAAACTGCCTGTTCATATGACCAATTATTAATTGGAGAAGAGCTCATCATTTTTTATAGCACAGTAATATTCCATCACAATCGTATACCATAACTTGTTCAGCTATTCTCCAGTTTATTTTCAAAGGTAAGTTTGTTCCTTTCAAAGGTTTTGTCAACTTCCAACTGTGACAGTCCAGGCCCTACAAGATTCAGAGATCGTAAAAGATGCATTTCTTCTCATCTCAACCAATTTTGATTCAAGAAGGACGGAACTGCACCAATGGTTAAATGGAAAATTTTGACTCACAGAAAGCTTTTAATAAAAAGAAAAGTAATAGCAGTTTTTATTACAGTTTTCCACTGGAGACCAGGTAATTCTCTGTTAAGATGAAAGAGATGATGATTTAATCTTCCATTCAGAGCTATTCTGCCTTATTAGTACCAAAATAGCTAAAACAGACCATTATCTTTATTTGCATTCTGCATTACATTTAAAATGTGATATATTTATCATGTTGCTCAGCAGGCTCTGGATTAATGGATTTCTTGACATTTTTTTCTGGGCAGAAGTAAAAATGGCATTTCAAATAATTCATACTTTCTTAACAGTTCTAGTGCAAGTTTTGAAACCTCATATAAATTTGGGGAAAATAATATAAGTATGTAAATTTATCGAGAGTCATTATTTTTTAAGCAAAAATGTCCATGATTTCCTTTATCTATTTCACTTAGTCTCCTAGAGGGCATTTCTGGGATTGAATTTCAAATGTTTCCCAGAATCCACATGCTCTTTTGAAGCTTTATGGAAATGCTTAAATTTATTGAGGTAGCAAAATTGGGTCCAAAATGTCATAAGAACATTTTTTTCCATCCAGTACAAGGCAGAACATAGAAGTTTAATACTAAGAAAAATGAACCAGGAAAGTTATCTAAGCAGATAAAACCTTTAAAAAGTTAAAATTAAGTGCAATTCTACAAATGATTCAAAAGCCTAGCATGGGGCATCTTATTTGATCTGAATCAATTGCCCATATAAGGGAAGAAGCAGTTTTCTTCTCTTCTAGCAGGGAGGAACAGAACTGCCTTTACTCTACTTTTCATCTTTTCATCCTTGAGTAATATTTACATAAAGTGCAATTGACATGAACTGGAACAACATTCCCCAAATGTGAAAGAGCCCCCACTGACAGATGAGTATTTTGGAAAACATTTTTTTTCTCTGAACTGAAAGCTACCTTCGGAAATGTAAAATAGCCACCTTTTCACACAAATAGACTCCAACAAACAAAACATGACAGCTTTACTTGATACTGTCTTCCTTTTTCCTTTCTTTGCTTTGAAAATGGCTCATTGAGAATTGCCAATCACTTCCCAGGGTCTCTGAGAGAAATTCTTATAGTTTGAAGCTTTTCTGAAGGAACCTTAGAAAAGCAAATAACAAGGCTTATATTCTTGCCTCAGGGGATAAACTCTCAGATTATAAAACTCAGTTAGGGGTTTCAGAGATGGGAGAACCAAGAGGAGATACGATGTTAGTATAAGAAGAAAAGATTTGGGTTAAAGATAAGATCTACATCCCAATGAACTAGATAGTATCAGAATTTTTGTTTAGGTTTGTCTCAAGATTTCTTCATTTGCCTAAATGTGGAATAAATTCAAATGAACCCATTGAGTTTCACCCAATCAAACCTCTCACAGGTTTTTGTGTTTTCTCTAGTGTCCAGTAGTATTCCATTTGCTCCTTCATTAACTCTAGACAATCTTTTGTATTTTGTTCCCAATCAATCAGTGAAGAAGCATTTATTAAGTATCAACTGAAATCACACTTTCTATAGAAAACTTCCCCCAATCCCTGTCAATTCTAATGCCTTCCCTCTGTTATTTCCTATTTATCCTATATGAAGCTTCCTTTGAATACATTTCTTCATGCTTTGTCTCCCCAATTAGATTGTAAGTTCCTTTAGCATAAGGACTGTCCTTTGCCTATTTTTATATCCTCAGAGGTAAAAACAATGCCTATCGTATAGTAGGAGCTTAATAATTTTGTATTGATTGATTGATTATTAAATTCTTTCTTGGGGCAGTTAAGTGGCACACTGGATAGAGCAATGGGCCTTGAGTCAGAAAGATCAGAATTAAAATATGACCTTGGATGCTTACTTGTTTTGTGACCTCAGGCACTTAATCCTTGTCTGCATAAAACTGGAAAAGAAAAATGGCAAACCAATCCAGTATCTTTGCTAAGTTTATCCTATAAACAATTGGTACATGGGGTCATGAAGATTCTGTCTGACGTAACTGAAAGACTGACCAACAACAATAGCAAGTACTTTCTCAATACCTGAATCATACTAAGCTGTTTTTGAGAATACTCCATTTTAATGAGATTGATAGTATACACACATGTAAGTATCTACAAGACACATCCAAATCAGGTGGAAGTTAACTTTAGATGGACAAGAACTAGCAGCTAGGGGCACAAGGAAAGGTCTCTTGCAGAAAGCTGTGTTTGAGCTGAGTCTAGAAGGAACCCAGTGATGCCAAGAAAAGGAAGTGAAAAGGGAGAGCTTTTCAGACATGGAGGATACAGCCAGTGTTATATTTACTAATAATTCATTCATTCATTCATTCATAAAATAGGAATTTATTAAGCATATTATAAGATATACAGATGATTGGGACATATTCCCTGCCCCAACAAGCTAATGATCTAGCACCTGAGAAAGCACACACACACACACACATACACACACACACACACACATACACACGCAAATACATAAATGAATGGACAAACAAAAAATAAACAAATGGATGAGTGAATAAATAGATAAATATATAAATAATGGAAATTATGGGTTGGTAAGGGGCATGAGGCATTTTGCCATTGGAAGAATGAGCGAGTATTTCTAGCTCTAGGGAATAGAGTAGTCATTGGAGGGGAGGTAGCACTTCAGCTTATTTGTCAGGAAGGGTAGATGTCAGGGCAGAGGATATTCTCGGTACAGTTGCAGACTAAGTAAAAATCCCTGGACCTCTTTGGTACAGTTACTTACTGAATAGAGTATGAAGAGGGAGGTGGAGAAAGAAGTATGGAAAAGAATCATAGGGAGAGATTTTGAAAAGTCTTGATTGTTAAATTAAAGGGTCCATTTTTTTTTTAGGGAATTTGAAGTCTAAGAAGAACAACACATTAAAGATAATTAATTTTGTAGTAATGTGTAGAATGACTTAGAAAGTTGAGAATCTGGAAGCAGGGTGAATATTGTCCATAGGAGAAGTAATGAGAGCCTGGACGAGGATGATATCAGTAAAAAGGAGGACATAATAATCTCATATAAGTATGAGACTTTCTAGATTCTAAACATAATTTACAGAATTTGGCAACTTTAAATTCAATTTATAAGGGAACAGCAAGTAAAGGTGACTTGAGGTTTATGAGTATTGGTGATAGGGAAATGGTAACACCATGTTAGCACTAGAGAAGTCAAGAAAGTTAGTATTTATCAAGTTCTTACCAAGTGCCATACATTTTTCTAAGCACTGGAGATCTAAATACTAGCAATCAGGACAGGCCTTGACCTCAAGAAACTTACAGTCTAATAGAGGAAGACAATACATATAAGTAGAGTGGTAACCAGGGATATTTTTTGGGCAAAAAAAAAACTGAGAGGGCATTGTAATTAGAGTTGTAGGCAATTGCTTAATACATACCCTGCCTCTCTCCCCAGGAGTGGTACTGTTTATTTGATTAATATTCACAAAACTGGGGCTGCAAAGAAGAGGCTGGGTTATGGTGTTCATGCTTTTTCACAATATGGAGATGGCAAGTTAATGACATGAAGGATCTAAGTCCTGTAAAAATAATGGAAATGCTCACCAATCAAAAGCCAATACTGGGTCTTAGATAGAGGATGGAATTTAGACACATGAAATGGAGGTGGGAAGAGACTAGATTTGGAGTCTACCTATGTGATCCTGGGGCAAAAAAATCACTTAACTTCTCAGTAAAGCAGATAACTCTCTAGCTTTTCATATGGTTTTAAAGATAGATTTGGATTCCACATACATGCATACATACATATGTATATGTATATATGTAGGTGTATGTACTCATATATGTAGATACAGACATAGACACAGATACCCACATACACACACACACACACACAAATTTCCCCTTTCCTCCCCTCCCACCAGTAATGGCATTAATTATTCAACTTCAATAATGGGTTTCCTTTTTCTTTCTATTATTTTACATACATGTTTCACAACATCAATACTGATAGTGTCTGACTTTCCAAAAAGTTTTCATTTCTGGATTTTTTAGCAGTTTGATTTGCATTTATTTAGTACAGCTGGCCAGTCCACATGTAGCAACAATATCTTACACAACTTGTCACTTAATGTAATGTGATTTAGCAAAATGGAGACTGCATTTCTCACAAGCACTGCAATGATTCTGGATAATAAAAAAGTAGCCACACAGTTCATTTTTCAAAAGAAAAATTTCTTTGAAAAAGAGGCATGTGTCTGGACTATTGAAAAATATTAGTAGACCTAAAAAAATTCTAAGAGAGAAAGTCTACAATTTCTCTTCCATGACATATTTTTGAATATTAGAAAATTCTGAAACATGGATTAAATTGTTCGACTTTTTAAAAAAATATATAAATTCTAAACAGCCACTGTAATATTCATCTTGCAAAACTTTCTTCAAGAGAAATCTTCTAACTGAAGCCTTTCATGAGCCCCCAGGTACTTTTAGGCTTCTCCTGAAAAACTGCCTTGCATTTATTTTATATGTTGAATATGTCTTTTAATTCTTGTACATGCATACTTTTTCATGTTTTATTCTTTTTTAAGGGAATTTGAAGCCTAAGAAGAGCAATACTTTAGAAATGATTGATTTGGCAGTGATGTATAAAATCACTTAGAATGGTTAGTATCTGGAAGCAGGGTGAGTAACTATTGGCCAGGTGAGTGGTAAAGCACTCACTGGATGAGAGTGGTAAAAAGAAGAAAGGAAGTGTTTATACAAAGAGCCTTATGCAAAACATAAGGCCTGAGAGCCACTTGAGGCCTGCCAAAGGATTTAGGATAATTCAGAAAAAAATGTAGAGTTGCCACTACTGCTCTCCTATTTGTCACATGACCTGTGCCAACCAACCATCGTTTGTGTGTTTCTAGTCTAATCCATCTGAGGCCTGAAGAAGTTTACTAGTTGTGCAGGTCTAATACAATACCTACTATGTATTAGGCATTATATGAAGTATTTTACAAATATTATTTAATTTGTTCTTCACAACAACCCTTAGAGGAAGGTATTGTTATTATCTTCATTTTATAGTTGAGGAAATTGAAGCAAACAGAGGTTAAGTGACTTTTCTTGGGTCATCCAGCTACAAAATGTTAGAGGCCACATTTGAACTCATATCTTTCTGACACCAGGGCCAGTGCTCTATCTATAAAACTTCCTTCGAGAAAGGGACCCTTTAATTTTTGTCTTCTTATCTTTAGTGTTTAGTATAATACCTGACACACTGTAGGCACATGTGAAATGCTAAATGACTGATTTATTAATTCTTACTTGAAATTCCATGATACATGTAGTGGGGCTGACTGCCCCTACCCCATGTTAATTTTCTCTTTTTCAGCTCAGATACTTCTGCAATATTTATTAGCTTTCACCAGTAAGGGTACCTTAGAAGGAAAGCTACTAAATCTTCTCTCAGAATTCTAGGAGAATTACATTGTGTGTGTGGGAGGTGAGCTTTAAACTCCTGAGCCCAAATATTAACAAATGAGCTGTCTAAATCAATTAACTCTTTTTTTGCTTTTGATTTTATTGATTATTTATTAATTAAGTAAATTAATTTAGGTAGTATTGTCATTTATACATACATATACATACATATATATATATATATATATATATATATATATATATAAGCTCAGACTACCCATGAGCAACTGATATTTTTCCAATTATTTAGATCTGACTTTATTTGTGTGAAAAGTGTTTTGAAATTGTGTTCATATAGTTTTTGAATTTATTTTGGCAGGTAGACTCCAAAATATTTTATAATGTTTACAGTAACTTTAAATGGAATTTCTCTTTCTATCTCTTGCTTTTGGGGTTTATTAGTAATATATAGAAATGTCATTGATTTGTTTGGGTTTATTTTATATCCTTCAACTTTGCTAAATTTGTTTATTATTTCAATTAATTTTAACTTGATTCTCTAGGATTGTCTAAGTATGCCATCATATCACTTGCAAAGAGTGATAGTTTTGTTTCTTCCTTGCCTATTTGAATTTCTTCAATTTCTTTTTCTTCTCTTATTGCTAAAGCTAACATTTCTAGTACAATATTGAATAACAGTGATGATAATGTACATCCTTTTTTCACCCCTGATTTTATTGGACATGCTTCTAGCTTATCCTCATTGCATATAAAGCTTACTGATGGTTTAGATAGATGGTACTTATCATTTTAAGGAAAACTCCTTTTTTTCTATGTTCTCTAGTGTTTTTAATAGAAATTGGTGCTGTATAGCATCAAAAACTTTTTCTGCATCTATTGAGATAATCATGTGATTTCTGCTAATTTTGTTATTTATGTGGTCAATTATGCTGATAATTTTCCTAATATTGAACCACCCCTGCATCCCTGGTATAAATCCTACCAGGTCATAGTGTATTATTCTCATGATAAGTTATTGTAGTCTCTTTGCTAATATTATATTTAAAATTTTTGCATCAATATTCATTAGGGAAATTGGGCTATAATTTTCTTTCTTTGTTTTGGCTCTTCCCAGTTTAGATTTCAGCACCATAATCATATCATCAAAAGAATTTGGTATGAATTCTTCTTTGCCTATTTTTCTAAATAGTGTATGTAATATGGGAATTAATTGTTCTTTAAATATTTAGTAGAATTCACACATAAATCCATTTGGCCTTGGTGATTTTTCCTTAGGGAGTTCACTGGTGAATTGTTCAAATTATTTTTTTCTGAAATGGGGTTATTTAAGTATTTTATTTCCTCTTCTGTTAACATGGGCAATTTATATTTTTGTAAATATTTATCCATTTCACTTAGGTTGTCAGATTGTTGATATACAACTGGGTAAAATAGCTTTTAATATATTTTTAAATTTTCCTATTCATTGGTTTTGAATTAATCCTTTTCATTTTTGATACTGGTAATTTGGTTTTCTTCTTTTTTTAATCAAATTAAACAAATGTTTATCTATTTTATTTTTTTAATAAAACCAGTTCTCAGTTTTATTTATTATTTCAATAGTTTCCTTAATTTCAGTTTTATTAATCAATGCTTTGATTTTCAGAATTTTGATTATGGTGTATAATTGGGGATTTTTAATTTGTACTTCTTCTAACTTTTTTATTTGCAAGCCCAATTAATTGATTTTTTCTTTCTCTGTTTTATTCATGTATGTATTTAGAGATATAAAATTTCCCCTAAGACCTGCTTTATGTGGATCTCATAAGTCTTGATATGTTGTCTCATTATTGTTATTCCCTTGGATGAAGTTATTGATTGTTTCTATGATTTGCTGTTTGACCCATTCATTCTTTAAGATTAGATTATTTAGTTTCCAATTAATTTTTTTTTGTCTTTCCGTGGCCTTTATTACATGTAGTTTTATTGCATCATGATCTAAAAAGATGCATTTAATATTTGTATGTGTGTGTTGGATTGTGAGGATTTTATGCCCTACAACATGGTCGATTTTTGTGTAGGCACCATGTACTGCTGAGAAAAAGGTATATTCCTTTCTATTCCCATTCAATTTTCTCCAGAGGTCTGCTATATCCAACTTTTCTTAAACTCTAATCACCTCTTTAATTTCTTTCTTGTTTATTTTGTGGTTAGATTTATCTAGCTCTGAGAGAGGGAAGTTGAGATACCCTACTAGTATAGATTTGCTGTCTATTTGTTCCAGTAACTCATTTAACTTCTTCTATAAGAATATGGATGCTATACTACTTGGTCCATATATGGTTAGTGTTGAAAACATTTCATTGTCTATGGTACATTTAACAAGGTGTAATTTCCTTAGTGAGCCAAATCAGGAAAACATTGTACAAAGTAACAACAACATTGTAGGATGGCCAACTTTGATAGACTCAGCTCTTCTCAGAAATGTGATGATCTTAGACAATTCCAAACAACTTATGATAAAAATGCAATCCACATCCACAGAAAGAACAAGGAGTCTGAATGCAGATTGAAGCATATTCTTTTCTCTTTTCTTTTCTTTCTAATTTTCTTCCCTTTTTGTTCTGATTCTTCTTTCACAACCTGACAATTGTGAAAATATATTTAATATGATTGTACATGTATAGCATATATCAGATCGCATGCCGTCTTGGAGAGGGGTGAGAGAAGGGAAGGGGGAAATTTTAGAACTCATAATCTTATGAAATAAAATCTTGAAAATTAAAAACAAATTTAAAAAGAAAAAAAATTAGTTTCCTTTCTTATCTCTTTTAATTTCTTATCTCTTTTAATTAGATCTATTTTTGCTTTTGCTTTGTCCAAGATGAGGATTGCTACCTCTGTATTTTTTTCTTCAGCTGAAGCATAATATACTCCATTCCAGACTTTAACTTTTATCTCTTTGCTTCATATGTGTTTCTTTTTAATGACATATTGTAGGATTATGGTTTTTAATCCATTCTGTTATTCACTTCTGTTTTATGGAAGAGTTCATTCCATTCACATTCACAGTCATGATTATTGTGTCTTTCTCTCCAACCTTCCATCCAGTTTTTACTTTTCTCTCTCCTTTCACGTTTTCCATCCTCAACAATGTTTTACTTCTTACCGCTGCCTCCCTCAATCTGCCCTCTCCTTTAACAGTCCCCCTCACTTTTCTTTCCCCTACTACTTCCATCCTTCCTTTTTCTTTCCCATTTCTCCTCCTACTTCCCTATAGAGTAAAATAGATCTCTATAACCAACTGAATGTGTACATTATTCTCTCTTTGAGCCAAATCCAATGACAGTAAGGTTCAAACAATGCTTGCTTCCTTCCTTTCTTTCCCTCCACTGTAATAAGGTTTTCTGCCTCTTCATGTGATATAATTTATCCTTTTCTTCCTCCTCCTTTCATTTTCTCCCAGTATAACTTTTCATCCCTTAATTATTTGTTTTATTGTCACATCAAAATCAACTTATAACCACACCCTATGTCTACATATACCCCTTGGAAAGATTGCAATAAAGATACAGTTCTCAAGAGTTACAAATATCATCTTCCCTTGTAGGATGTAAACAAATTAACCTTATTGAATAACATGGTTTTTGTTTGTATGTTTGTTTCTTATTTGCTTTTTTATACTTCTCTTGATTCTTGTATTTGAAAATCAGATTTTCTGTTCAGGTCTGGTTTTTTCCTCAAGAGTGATTGAAAATCCCCTATTTCATTGAATGTCCATCTCTTCCCCTGTAAGATTATACTCAGTGTTACTGGGTAGTTGCTTCTTGCTCATAATTCAAGCTCCTTTGCCTTCCAGAATATCATATTCCATACCCTGGGATCCATTAACCTAGAAGCCACTAAGTCTTGCATAATCCTGACTGCAGTTCCATGATATTTAAGTTGTTTCTTTCTGGCTGCTTGCAATCTTTTCTCCTTGATCTGATGATTCTGGAATTTGGCTACAATTTTCCTTGGAGTTTTCATTTGGGGATGTTTTTCAGGAGGTGATTGGTGGATTCTTTCAATGAACATTTTACTCTCTAGCTGTTGGACCTCAGGACAATTTTCTTTGATATTTTTATTGATTTGTTTCTTTGTTCATTCATTTGGTTGTTTGTTTGTTCCTTCCTTTGTTTGTTAGTTTGTTTAATTATTTTTAGTTTTCAACATTCACTTCCATAAGATTTTGAGTTTTAAATTTTTTTCCCCTCCCATTTCTTTCCCACCTCAAATGGCATACAGTCTAATATAGGCTTTACATATATGTTCATGGTAAGCATATTTTCCAATTAATCATGATGTAAAAAACAATTGGAACTAATGGGAAGAACCCATGAGAATGAAGCAATAAAACAAAACAACAAAAGAAAAAGAGAGCAAATAATATGCTTCCATCTATATTCAGACTCCACAGTTCTTTGTCTGGTTGTTAATAGCAATTTCCATCATGAATCTTTTGTAGTTGTCTTAGATTATTGTGTTGCTGTGAAGAGCCAAGTTTATCAAAGTCAGTCATCTCATAAAGTGGCTGTTACTGTGTACAATGTTCTTCTGGTTCTGCTCATTTCTCTGCATCAATTCATCTAAGCCTTTCCAAGTTATTTTTTTTAAATTCCACCTGCTCATCATTTCTTATACCATAATAGTATTCCATTACATTCATATACCACAACTTATTCAGTCATTTCCCAGTTGATAGGCATCAGCTCAATTTCCAGTTCTTTGCCACCATGAAAAGAGCTGCTATAAATATTTTTGTATATATGGGTCCTTTTTCTTTGACATTTTCTTGAAAGATGCTTTTTTTTTAATCTTAGCTTTCAGGTGGACCAATAATTCTTAAATTTTCTTTCCTAGATCTATTTTCCAGGTCATTTTTTTCAATGAGGTATTTTATATTTTCTTCATTTTTTTCATTTTTGATTTTGTTTGACTGATTATTGATATCTCATAGAGTCATTAGCTTCTACTTACCCAATTCTAATTTTTAGTGAATTATTTTCTTCTGTTAGTTTGTGTACCTCTTTTTCCATTTGGCAAATTCAACTTTTTAAGGAGTCATTTTCTTCAGTGTGCTTTTTTTTTTTCCATTTAGCCAACTGTATGGATTTTTTTTTCTAAAGTCAATTTTTATCCTTCTTTTTCCAAGCTGCTGACTCTCTCTTGCATACTTCTCATTTCTTTTCCCAATTTTACTTTAACCTTTTTTATTTGACTTCTAAAATTCTTCTTGAGCTCTTCTGAGAAGGCTTTTGGGGCTTGACACCAATTCATATTGAAGTTTCACATTTAGGCATGTTGACATTGTTTTCCTTTTCTGAGTTTGTGTTTTGATCTTCCCTTTCACCATAGTAACTTTCTATGGTCAATTTTTGTTTTTGCTTTTTTCCTCATCTTTTTGCTTATGTTCTGGCTTTTAAAGTTGATCTCTCCTACTGGAGAACAGAAGGCACTATTCCAAGATTCCTGTGCTTGGGTCCATTGAACTGGTCACTGCCTTTGTAGTGTAGGATCTAAGGTGCTGGCAGCTGGAAGGTGTACAGGTCTGGCAGCTTTCCTGCTGCTGAGCTGAATTCCAAGTGGTGGTGTTTGGTGTGTGCTGAAGTCAGGTGGGGTTTTTCTTTTTGCATTTACCTGGTGTTATGCTGAAGGACATGGAGGTCTGGCAGCAGGAAGATGTCCAGCTGCTTTGGACTGCACTGAACTACCTGGAGGTCTGACACTTGAAGGACATCTGCCTGTCTGGGGTTACACTGAAGCACGGGATGGTTTGGCAGCTGGAGGATGTCCATCTTTGCTGGGCTTAGCTGAATCATGTGGAGGTCTGACTGTTGGAAGATGCTTGCCTCCCCAGGCTGCGCTGAAACATGGCTTTCTGATCTGGAGTCTGTTGGTTCCCCTGATTATGTTACGGCAAATGTGTGGTTCATTTGTTGGTCTTTGCCAGCTTCACCACACTAGGGGCTCAGTATCTCGCCCAGGTATGCTGGTATTGCTTCTGGCTTGCTGGGATACTTCCTATCCTGGAATTCGCTCCCCTTTAATCCAAATAAGACCAACCTGTCTTGCCAATTCTCCAAGTTTCCTGCACTAAAGACTGTTCCACTCTGTCTTTCCACAGGCTCCACTGTTTCATGATTTCTTCTGGTACACTATTTTACAGTTGTTCAGAGGTGAATATAGGAGAGTGACAGTGATTTACTTCTCACTCTGCCATCTTGGCTCTCAACTAACAAAGGTATTTACAAAAAAAAAAGGCAATGAAGAATAATAATTACATGAAATTTTGACCATAAACCTGGGGCACCCTACCCCACAAATTCTCAGTGATCATGGGGCAGAGTGGGCTCCAACTGAAAACATTATAGTAGTGAAGTTATTGTTTGTCCTTTATTCTCAAAGAGGCCTATTACATCAGGAATGGGATTCCATATCTTGGAAGTGAGTTGAATTTAAGTGAGGGAAGGCTGTGCAAAGTCATCAGCCTCACTTTCTCTTCCCAAGCCATCTGGGTCCAGTGGCAAGATCAGGATGACTTGAGATGGTCCCCAGTAGTGAAGCATACATATGGTGAATATACACGACCAAAGTAACTCACAACTCTAGAATTAACTGGCCTCAGGGACCTTACATTGTTCACTAATGGGGTTGTGATTGACTGTTAGCTCTGCTTCTATTCTGGATTGCTCTACACCTCTGCTATACTGATTCACTGTAAAGCTGATTCATTGATGGAATAAAAGTCTCCATTGTCAGGCTGCCTAATCTTTACTTGAGTTAGGTTAGACCACTTCTCTGCTTAGCTAAACTGGGCTGCTTCTCTATCAGGATAGGCATCTTCAGTGCTCAAGCCATGCTTTTTTTTTTCTTTCAAAAAGGGAAGAGACTTTTAGCCTGTGATTTGCAGTATGTTCTCCAGTTCAGATTCCTTGACTGTTCTCCCAGGTATTTGCACCTGCTGTGCTACTGTAGAGGTGTATTTCCTTCCTTTTGGGCAATGAAGTCTTCTAGACTTTAATTTGTAGAGACATATTGCTACTCATTAGCAGTCTTTTCCTGTGTATAGCTTAGTCTTCAATAAGAGTCTATCTAATGGTCAATAATCTTCATTTTACCTAATATCAATCTCTGCCAGCTAAACAGAGAAATGTTCATATGTCCAACAATCACAAAATGGTTCTGGAGTTCAGTTCTCAGTTATTAATTCCCAAGTTTATTGGTTGTTCATATGTAAATAAGCAAATATAACACAAGATACTAATGTGATATTTTCCCTGGCCAAACACAATGTCACTGTGGTCTTGTTTCTTAGTATTTTTTTCATATTCAAGTTTCACAAATGTTCTTAGTCTCTTTTTCTTTATAATCGATAAAGTTGGTAAAATCTTAAGGTGCTCATACATATTTTTCATAAAAAGTTTTCCATAAAGTATTTTTGAAAAAGCATTAGGTGTTTTACATGTTAAATGTAATTATATCAATTTATGGACTACGAAAAATGTTATGAAAAAAGTTGTTTTCAAATATCAAGATTTTAGCATCATATAGGTTGATTTCTTCACTTTCCAACTATACATACATACACATACACACACACACACACATATATATATGTATATATAAATCATACAGACTATGCTAACTTAAGAACATCCCTTTCTTCCAGCACATGAGTGCTGCTTCATATCTAGGAATATGAAAATTAACACTACATCCTTCTGAAATAACTTAGCAAACCTGTCTGTAGATTACACCAGGCCACCTTACCCCATAGAAGTTTCTCATAGGAATATCTTTTGTGTAGCCACCATTCAACCACAGTCCAATGGTTATGAGGGAAGTAATAAATGAATATTTGGCATTACATCTATGAAATTTTATGGGCTCTTGTTCTAGACCTCTCTTTATCACCACCCATCGCACCCCCACATTCAAGGTGTCCCTTTCCTACAGGAACATCTTTTTGCTAAGTGGAAAATTAATTTAATGTGTGCATCTTTGCCTAAGTGTCTAAAGAAGAAATGTTAACAGTACTCATTCTTGACATTCTATGATCTAAAGGAGATGATAAATTTGGGTAAGAAAGACTTTCATCATTAAACATAGTACCTGATTCACCTGCATACAGTTAACATTTTGAATTAACTTATTCTTTGTCATAACCCTGTTTTATACTTCATTCAGTTTCCAAAGGCTTTGGTAAAAGTTAAAAGAATTAATAACTGAGGAACTGTGAATTTGGTAAAAGTGCCTGGTCAGCATACTGCAGCAAATCAGAGGTTATTTCTTAATTTGTTATTAAAGTTTTTCCCCTTAAGGTTCTTACTTTGTAAAACAAAACAAAACAAAAACAAATAAAAAACACAGCAAAAACAACAACAAAAATTGTTTTCTTTGGCATAGGGATCCCTCCACAAAGGAGATCATAAACCAACTATGACTTATGTACTTAATCTGGTGACCAACTTGCCCCGGGCCATACGGTTAATAAAGGTCAGAAATGAGTTTGAACCAAGCTTTTCCTCAATTGAAAACCAGTATACCATAATACCTCTACTTCATTAAACCATACTACCTCTACTCCTTAGAACTTATAACTAAAAAATATCTTGTACTTTTTTCTTATCCTTAATCCTACTCTTTCCATCCTTGGCTCCTTCCTCTGATATTGCTTCTGAACCATCAAGGTCTGTTTTTTTTATTATTATTATTAATTTATCTTAATTTATTAACAGTCACTTCCATAAGCATTTGAGTTTAAAATTTTTCTCTCCTTCCCTTCCCTCCTACCTCCCCAAGACAGTTCGCAATCTGATGTAGGCTATACATTGACATTCCTATTATACATATTTTCACATTAGTGATGTTGTAAGGAAGAATTACAACCAATAGGAGGAACCACAAGAAAGAGAAAACAAAACAAAACAAGAAAAAAATAGCAATAGTTTGCTTCAATCTGCATTCAAACACCATAGTTCTTTCTTTGGATGTGGATAACATTTTCCACCATGAGACCTTTGGAGATGTCTTAGATCCTTCCATTGCTGAGAAGGGCTAAGTCTATCAACGTTAGTCATAGCACAACATGGCTATTACTGTGTATGGTGTTCTCCTGCTTCTGCTCTCTTCATTCAGCATCAGTTCATTCAAATCTTTCCAGGTTTTTCTGAAGTCTGCCTGTTCATCATTTCTCTCTCTCTCTCTCTCTCTCTCTCTCTCTCTCTCTCTCTCTCTCTCTCTCTCTCTCTCTCTCTCTCTTTTTGTTTTTTGGCAATTGGGGTTAAGTGACTTGCTCAGGGTCACACAGCTAGTTAGTGTCAAGTGTTTGGTCTGAAGCTGGATTTGAACTCAGGTCCTCCTGACTTCAGGGCCAGTGCTCTATCCACTACACCACCTAGCTGCCCCCTCATCATTTCTTATAGCACAATAGTATTCCATTCTATTCATATACTACAATATGTTCAGCCATTCCCTATTTGATGGACATTCCCTCAATTTCCAATTCCTTGTCACCACAAAAAAAGCTGCTATAAATAATCATCAAGCTGTGTTAAGCTGCTTCTGTAGAAAATGAATCAATCTTAATTAAAGAATAACAAAATTATCGAGTCAGTCAACAAGCTCTTATTTTGAGCATTGAGTCAAGCCTCAGTGAATACCAGAGAACAGGAGTGAGAAAGGAAAAGGACTAATATAAAAAGAAGCTTCTTAATTATGGGCCAATTATTCTAGAGAGCAAAGTGAAAAGGCAGGAAAGATATTGACAAGGACATTGGGGATTGGGAATGGGTGGGAGGCTTATCCTTTAGGAAGATGGGAGTAAGGCAGTATGGATTTCAGGATGGCAATGAGATCTGTAGCTTGGGGGTTCAGAATCATTTGGTTGGGAAAAGTATGAGGGAGTTGGAGTATACTCTCTATTGAAAAATGAATACAGGCATAAAATTGATTAGGTCTCTAGGTTAGGAGTGCTGAGATCCTAGATCATGACACGCGGGCCCTGCTTGAATGAATTCAACCCAAAGTTTCTTTCAGCTAGAGAAAAAGTTTATTAGATAATCCATACAGGCCAGATGCTTAAGGAATCTGAACATTGGTAACGCCCAGAGAGATAAGCTGGCATGAGAAAGTCTCAGCCTTTAAATGGGGCTAGGGTGGTGGATCTCTTATACACTAAAGTAACTTTGGGTGACCAGGGAAGGGGCTGGGAAAAGGGTCTAGGTGAGAATTCAGATTGGAATGTCTAAGAGATTGAATAGACAATGGGAATAGATAATGAGAGGAACTGGAAGGAAGAAGTTTGAAAGGTCTGAATAAGATCAAAAGGTGGAGCTAAGGCTTTCAAAGGGAGATAAGGGGAGTCAATAAGGAACCCTTTGAGACCAGAGTAAGAAAAGTTTAAGTGTTTTCTGGGGCCTGTAGACAAATGGGAGCTAGATTCTTTTTAGGGCAAGGGGTGAAGGTGCATCTAAATAAGATCAAAGGTAGGGCTAGGGCTTTCAAAGGGAGATGAGGAGCTGGGCCCCACAGACAAATGGGAGCCAGATTCCCTTTGGGGCAAGGGGCAAAGATCTACACTTGGGTCCATATCCCATCAGAATCAGTAATTGTAGAATAGTTTATTGAGCAAGACAGACAATTGAACCATTCAAGTTCTTCCTCCGCAATATAACGTCATGAAAAGTGGCAATGTTGTGTACTTTGAAGTTCAGGAGACCCATTTTACAGTAGTTAGGATTAAGTGACTTTATGACCTGTGACAGTCTATTCAGATGGCAATAGGTTGTTGTAGAAAGTGAAATTTTTCCATGAATGGCCTCTAAATCACTGGAGATGATCCTTCAGTGAACAGTGGATCCTAGGTTGATGTAGGCCTCTCTCAGTGCTTACTGGTAAACCAGAGGAGTGTGGAGGTGACTGGATCCAGGATAATACAGCACTAATAAGGCTCATTAGGAAGACTCAGGAAGGAAAATTGAGGCCAGATGAGGTAGTTGGATACTTGGATAATGCAAAGTTCACAAGACTCGCAGAGAATACTCCTAGAAGCAGAGTTCACAAAGATCCCCAAGAAAACTATGGGGGGAAAATAATACAAGCAAGTGAGGATAGAAAGGAGTTGGTCAAAGCAGGGTTCATAGGGTTTTCTAGGAAGCTAATGAAAATAGAAGCTAGAAGCGGAAGCCTGGATCCCAAAATAAAACTGGGCCCTCAGGGTTCCCTTGAAAGATGCTAGAGGAAAGATAGCTAATGCAAAGACACAGTATGGGAGATGCAGTGGCAATTGTATTCTGAAAAAGGTGTTAGACTTGTCCTATGTCGAGAGTTAGAGCTAATAGAAAGATGACCCAATTGTTACATTGTAATTCCAGAAATCAGGCAAGCAAAACTAAGACCTTTTGGTCCTCCATCTATTGTCTTTAATTACTTAATCCTCCAGAATTTTAAGCAGTCCCATTCTTTTCTTTTAATGAAGCACACTTCTCAGAAATTCTGCTCACTTAGATTTCTTAACTCTTGAGCCTGAGGTTAATCATAAGACAACCCTGTGGTTGGTAGAGTTATGTTGTTGTGAAGGAAATACAAAAACAAGCAACTAAACAAAAAAACAAAAAAAACAAAAACAAAAACAAAAGACAGTAATTTATCTGGTTCTACAAAAGCTTATAGAATATTCAGCTTAAATATGACTTTTTATACTAATCTCTAATTTCTTAGTTAAATGTGTAAAATTGAATTTTGTCTGAGTGAACAAATGAGAAACCTAGATAATTTTCTATAGGACAAGATATTATTCTTGAGATGCTAATTCCAAGTCTAAACCTACTGAATCAGGTCAGAATTCCTCCTATCATACTTTCACATGCAGTTTTTTTCTTTTTTTGGTTGTTGTTGTTGTTGTTGAACTTAATATCAAAGGCAGTAATTAGGTTTATGCGCAAGTTTGAAGGTCGGTCCTTCACACAGACATATATATATATATATATAGGCAATTGGGGTTCAGCGACTTGCCTCACATAGACATATATATATATATATGTATATATAGGCAATTGGGGTTCAGCGACTTGCCCAGGGTCACACAGCTAGTAAGTGTTTGGTCTGAGGTCAGGATCTGAACTCAGGTCCTCCTGACTTCAGGGCCAGTGCTCTATTCACTGCACCACCTAACTGCCCCCTGACCTATATCTTTACATGTATTTTTCAGTTCTTAAGATGATAGGATTAAACAGCTAGAAATGGGGAGAACCTTCAATGTCACTTAGTTCAAAGTTTTCAATTTATAGATAAAGAAATTTAGATTCAAAGAGATTAAGGAATTTATCCAAATTCTCACAAGTAATCAATGGTAGTGGCAGAATTCAAACCAAGGCCTTCTGACTCCAAATCTTACACTCCGTCCATTGAAATACACTGTCTCAATACAATTTGATGAATATTTCCTGTGTCCAAAATCTGAAAGATCCTATACTATGCACTAGGAATACAAAGATGTAAAACAATAAACCCATTGAACTCAAGGACTTTATATATCAATGGGGGCAGGGGGGATTGGTAGGATTTTTTTGCATTCAATGAAATCTCTCCTTCAAAAGCAGGACCAAGAATTGTTTGTACCTAGTGGGGGGGGGACCTTTCTTCTTTTTCCTTTTATATCCTGCTTTCCCTTTCCTATAAGTCTTTCTGCCTTTTCCTACTCCCTTCCTCCATTCTTTTTATTTTCGCTCTCAACATGTGAACTCCTAGATTCATTCTTCTGCCATACACATAACTGCCCCTCTTTACGTATTTGTATGTTCTGCTCACTCAGTGAGACTCATAATGAACTTTTCTTCTCAGTAAGCTCACTTTCAATGTCAAATATAAAATGTCAATGAGTTTTTTCAGAGTCCTATAGCACTTTTTTCACTGAAGTCATCTGTAGTTCTATTCCCTGCTCAGCAGAGTTCTGAGTTCAGTGACATTACAAAGTCATTTGAAGGGAAGCTGCATGGTGAGAGTGAAGATGCTAAAGTCCTTAGCCTTCTAAGTATTTTCAAAAATATTTCAACAAGATTCAAATTAATCAGTCTTTCATGGGATCTCTAATCAAGCAATTTAAGTGTTTTTTTTTTCAAGTAGGAATGGGGAGAATTGTGGAAGGGGAAAATGCATTCTAGCTGAAAGGAAGAAACAAACATTATTTTATGTTCCATTAAAGCCATTAACTGCAGTGGAAGGAAAAAACGGTTGATCCCTGAAGGACAACATTATTACCCAACATTATACAATGAAATGTTGCAGACTAATGTTATCAATTATTTTATTTGCTTTGCAAGTCTTAAATCAGTCCACCACATTGATGTATTGCAAGCCTGAACCATGTTCATTACTGATCAAATTTAAGATTTTACTATGAATTTCTAGATTGTTTTGAAAGTTAAGTGTTCTTCCTTTGTCTTTGTGTCAATCATTTTAAACGCTAAAAATGCTCCCCTAGGAATTCAATGGGCACACAGTGGGGCCAATTTCCCTTTGCAAGACATAAAATATCTATGGAAACATAAACTCAAAGGCCCTGAAAATCTCTACTGACACTGCAGAAGGGAAGAGTAAGTAGTCTGTGGCTACATGCAGGATTATATGACCACACTGTACGGGACAAGGTATCATGCTCCCGCAATTTAAGATAACTTCTGACATCTTACAACATCAGCAAAGAAGTTACATTGTTTTAATAAGCTTGCAAAACCTTGAAAGGGCAAGCCAATGAGAAGGGCCCTAATCTTTTAATAGACCCCAAAGTTCTAGAGGGCGGAACTGGTTTTAGCTAGCTTTAAGTAGAGCAAAGAGCATGGGCTTTTGGATGATGAGGTTTTGGTGGGGGGCATGTCGAGGGGACATGAGATAGATGGATTTGAAGGATTGTAACCCATAAAGGAATGGACCAATACGGGCCTGGAAGGGAGGAGTCGAAGCATTCTAACAGTATAAAACTTTATCTCACTTCTGTAATCAGCACAATCTCTTCCGAGAGATGTGTCCGGTTCTCTCGCAAGAACCTTAAATAAATGATTCTTCACTCACTCCGAGCTTAGTTTCGTTTTTAACTAGAAGGCTTGATTTCTCTAAGGCCTTATTTCTAAAAATTCTGGGGAATCGTCCGGCATCCAAAGACCCCCAACCTCAACTCAGGTGAGTGAACTCAGAGAAGAGTGCTTCTGCCCTTAATTTGGCAGTCCCTTATATATTCCTTGGGCTGAGTCAGTTGTGTGTCACCTGGACCCTGAGGTTTTGGTTTTAAGGCTGAAAGAAGTGAGTGAAAAATTGGGGGAAATATCCGCAGTGGCCAGGGGACTAGGAAAGTCGAGATCTCTTGAACAGGGTAAGCACCAGTCCCTGGAAGAAAAGGAACCCTCGGAGGAAACCTTGTTAGTCATAAATCCTAGGTTAAGACCAGTCCTGGGAAGGAAAGGACCCTTGGAGGAGAAAACCTAGTGACAGGAGGCCAGAGAATGCTAGCTAGCAAATTGATGTAGCGGGACTACCCAGGAAAAAAACTTTTCCTACTGAAGGAAAAGGGGAGGAAAAACCTCAGAACACATTCAAAGGGGACCCTGTGACAAAATGAGTTTCTTTTGGCTGGTCAAGATTAGGATTAGAATTGTTCGCACATTGTGTATCTGTCTGTCTATCTGTCTGTCTGTGGATGTTTTGTGTCTGCCAGAAAAAATTTTGGGGTAACTTTTGAGTCTAAGATTGGAGAAGGAACAGTGGGAAAGAGCTCCAGTCTCGGGCTTCCAGCTGGAGATTGAGATTAGAATGAAAAAGAGAGGGAGAGAATCTCTCAAAAGTTAGTGGAAGGTGCAGTAAGCTGCCTTTACGGATAAGGATTTGGAGCATACCACTCAAGATGGCTAGGGCCGACAGAAAAAGAAAAAAAAAAACTGAGAAGAATTTGAATTCAGGTTTAATGGGATCCCAAGACTGAGTTTTGAATTGTTGTCTTTGCATCCCTCCCACCAATATATTTGGTATCGGGGCAATGTGTTTAGAGACACATTGGGAAAAAAAATAAGGGTTTTTCTGTCTTAATGTGATAAGATTTCAGTGATTTGTTTAGAATGCATAGTAAAATTGTAAAAGCAGGAGAGGGAGAGTGCTGTTCTCTGGACTTGCAATTCTTATATCCCTTCAGATTTCAGAACTGCAAAGGAAAGCTGCCTAGCCTTGGTGAGTGTAATTTGGGTGGGGGTAGGGTGTTTTGATGGTTGTTCTGGATAGCTTTAGATGGTTTAAGTAAGTTGAGAAGGTGTGAGGAAGTGGTCTGTAGCTTGATTTGAAAACCAGTAAAGTTATAGAGGGTTAAAAAGGCCATCCACCTCTCAGGATAAACCTATAGGAGGGCTTTATTTAAGCTGGGTGGGAAAACCTGACTGTGCCCAGTTCAAATTGTTGAAGCCTGAGATTTTCAGGAGAGTGGCTCTATCTGATAAGCGTCTAAGAAGGAGAGGGGACTTTTTCTTTGTTCCCTTAAGGAAGTAGGAAAGAAAAGGAAAGAGAATAAGTTAGAACAGCAATTGTCACCTTGTGTTTTTTTACGGGAATATATAAATTTGTGGAGAATATTTCCTTTTAAAGGTCCAAGAGTATTGGATTTAAAACAAAAATGTTTTTAAGTGTTTATCATTAATGATTATAAATTTGGATCTGAATGAATTTAAGTTTACTGTTCTATAAAGGAAAACAAATAATAGTTGCTACAGGAGAAAAAAATATAATGATCGTAAAATGCTTAATACAATAGCATATGTTAAATGTGACATTATTATTTAATATAATTGTTAAAAGTACCAAGAGTAGTAAGAGTAACAATTTCTATATTTGATAATCTGGAAATGCAATTGATATTATCTGAAGTTCATTGTGTTACAAAAGTTATTACTGTTTTTAAATTGTATCGGATTTCTAAAACTCTTAGATTGTAAAATTTGAGCGACCATTGTGAGGTAGAAATGGTGTTAAGGTAATTCTTGACCTAGAATGGGTCTTTAAGTGATAAAGATGAAATGATTTGAAACTGTTAAATACCTAGTGAGGCATATTTGGTTATAAGACTATGATAGCAGATTTTCATTTAAAATCTTGACTGTTATAAAAAATATATGGTGGTTTAAAGTTATAATTCCAGCATATTAATGATGAGATGAATGATTCTCTGTGCAAAGTGATTTGGGAGTGCATTCATCTGAATTGATAATGGGTTGTTGCAAAGTTTATTACAATTATGGAAATAATTTTATAATGTATGCCGTGTGGTACAAACATATTTTATTGTGAAAAATTTATGGATATGTATTGATTTGGAATTAATGAGGTATTCTCTCATATACCAGGGCCTCAATTAGAAATTAAAAAAAAAATTTTAACCCACACCTTCTTTAGGCTAAAGACTGGGTTTGTTGGGGCATGGGCAGTATGGACCAGGCTCTTAAGGCAGGGAATAGCTTGTGTGGGGAAATCTAGACCTCCATCGGCTAAGGGCCCTAATTGGGAATGTCAGTACCGATGTCCAAGGTTATCAGACCAGTAAGGGACCATGAAGGACTAATATAGATAATAGAAAAAAAAAAAGAAAGCCAGTCTATTGGGGTGGGGGTGGCCCCAGGTGACTGTTGGATCTGTGGAGGGATTCAGAAAGAAAAGTTTGTTTGTTTTTTTAATTTCTGATAATTATTAATTTTTTTGTTTCAAGTTTTTAATATACTGCTTACATATTTCTGAATTTTCTTATATGGTGTAATCTGGTAAGCAGTTTATTAGTTATGTTGTTGAAAGGACAAATTGTCTTATAATCTGTAATGTTAAATTAAGAATTGTGCCTTCAGAGAAAGAGAAAAAGGAATGAATTGGGGCTGTTGGGGCATTCTATATGGTCTTGTTTTGTAACATTTCCTTTTAAGTACTGTAATTTAAGAAATGAAAAATTCCAAGTTTTGTCTATGTTTAAAGGGAAGTCTTACCTGGGATTATTTGGCTCTCTTATGAAGTTTAAAATTGTTAACTAAGCTATTTGGAGTTATTGTTTAAGTCAAGTACTGGTAAAAAATATTGTGTGTGTGTGTGTGTGTGTGTGTGTGTGTGTGTGTGTGTGTGTAAAGAAACTTGGTAATTATGCAAAAAAAAGTTTTGTAAAATCTTGTAATTCTTATCAACCCTGTGTAGAAGTTTTGTGAGATGGAACTCTTACTGATTAAGTGTCTCTTTGCAGATTATCTTTTGACTAGAGAATTTAGGTAAGTAGGAATTTATGGTAATTTAGAAATTGTAAGCTGTTTTTAAGAAAGGGAGATACTTCTATGAAGAAAATGTTTTGATGGAATCTTTGATATTCTTTTAGAGGACCTACTAAATTTCCATCTGTAGAAAATTATGTCCAAACTTACTATGAACTTAGAGTTTCATTCCTGGGTTTGTTTTGTCCTGGATTGAATTTAACTGGGTGCTTTTAGAGAAACAGTCTCAATGGAAGCAGCATCAGAGATCTAAGGCTAGTGATTAATACTAAAGCATCTAAATTTCTGTAATAAGCTGTAAGTAGGAAAGATCTTACTATTTGGATCTAAATTCATTCCATGGCCTAGCAAGAGTTGAAATTACTGTTTGAACTTATCATATGTATATGATTCAAGTCCTGAAAGTGTCTCATTGTTTCATATTAAGAATAATTAGAGAGATAAATAACCTTGAGAAACAGAGAGGCAAATCTATTTAGAGTAGCAACTTATGATCTTAATGGAAATTTGATTTTACTCAGGATGTTATTAGGAACCAGAAAATGTGTAGGAAGTTATGCAAACTACTTAGAGCTCACTTTGGAGATGTTTACTAATTAATATAAAACTATAGTCCCACCTGAAACACTGATAAGGGGAATTTGCTCTCTAAGACCTTGGGAACTATTAATGAACTGTTTGTTCTGGGTCTAACTTCAGGTATAGTTAACAAGGAACTGATTGAGCTACTGACCCATAGTGTCAGCAACCTGCAAAGAGGTTTGTGAGCTGCATCTGTGAGCTGCAAGAGGATATTCTCATGGGAAAGTCAGGAGAATGACTTTTCTGCATGGCTGAGGTAGGATTTTCCTGACTCGATTTCCCCACTATGACACCTGGCAGATTTTAAGCCTGGTTCAATGCAGTTGGTCATTATATAACTTTTGCCTGGAATTGACATGAATCTAGGGAAGCGTTGTTCCCTTACTTTAGTTATGTCCCAGTTTTTTCATGGCAAATTCCTATAATCATAAGTTTTGTAAGCATAAATATGGAATCTATGAAACAATAGATTGATGCAGAAACATCTGAGGTTATTATAGTAAGATGCAAGTATAAGACTGAGTTATTTGGCCTAGAATTTCAGAATTAGTATTCAATTTTGACATCTGTTATTAGTATATTCCCCTTTAAGTCAGGATCCTTTAATTTCTCATAATAGTTATGATGAGGTCTAGAGGTTTGGGGGTGCTGGGACTCCACAGTCACAACATGAAGGTCCTGCCTAAAGGAGTTCTGTCCAGGTCTTTCAGCCGGGGGGAAGTTTGTTGAAGATAAACCATATAGGACAGTTGAATAAAGTATAAGGGTTTTCTGGGGCCCAAAGACAAATGGGAGCCAGATTCTTTCTGGGGCAAGAGGCAAAGGTCTAGACTTGGGGCCATACCTCATCATTAGGGGATAATTATCCCAGGAGATTGTGGAACTAGGATATTATTCTGTTATTTAGTTAATACTTAGTTAATATTAAAGTTGTCTCAGTTTGTTACAAATTAATGTTAAAAGAATAGCTTGTGACTTATCTTGTAAATACTTTGAAAGAAGCAATCATTTTAATTAAGGATTATTTATTTGTACATGACCAGAATTTGGGGGTTGTTTTATTATTTGACATGTACTGGTTTTAAATTAACTACTATGTACTACAGTCTGTTATTAATTCCTTAGTGGAATCTCATCCTCCTGATGGGAGAATATGAATAGGAATGAATAATGAATTAATGCAAGGTATAAAACTAGAAGTAATGCAGAGTGTAAGGCTAAGTTCTAATTTTTTTAATTTGAGTTTCTTAAAATATGACAATTGGCCAAGGTTCCAATTTTGACCTTGTAATAGTGGAGATATGGGGGTTGAGTTAACTTTCATTATTTGCCCTAGTTATTGGCAAGGTAATTTAAAAATTGTGCTGAGATCAATCTTGTAAGAGAGTGGACACAGGAAGGAGGATCTCTACCAGAAGAGAGTCTGCTGGACACTGTTTAAACAGTACTGAGATCAGAGGACTTCGCCCCATGATGTCCAGAGTGTCAGATAGCTGTATGAGAAGAGACTTCTGAAGCTTTAAATGGATAATTTATCACTTTTGGGTCTCTGTATCTATATTTAATAAGGGGACTGCCCTTTTTTAATTTGTCAATGCGTGAATCAATTTCTCCCTTCCTTCTCCCATACTGTTTTAGGGCCCCAAAATCCTTTGATGAAATGTTGCCTAGCAGCATAGCCCCAGACAGAACCGTCACTAAGGCATTGCAAGGTTTAACCACTGCTGACTAAGGAAGGTGGAGTCTGATCCCAAGAGTTGGTCCAAATGCAGGGGTGGGGAATACCATCACTAATTGGCTGGAAAGGTGGTTTGGAAAATGGAAAGGGGTAGCAATGTCTCCGATAACTTCCCTAACTGTGGGTATAGCGATTATGACTACTGTGGGATGTTGCGTAGTCCCTTGTATAAGAGGATAAGTTCAAAGATGAATGGAAACCACATTAACCAAGGGATCCCCACCAGGACAGTATGCTAATTTACAAGTCATGGGGCCAGGGAATGTAAGGATTATGATGGAAAAAGACCGAGATAGCTCATGCTAAAGAAGTTTGAAGGAGACCAAAAGAGAGTGTGGGAGCATGATTGTTGTAAAGAAAAAGAGGTGGGATTATAAGGGACAAGGTATCATGCTCTCACAATTTAAGATAACCTCTGACATCTTACAACATCCGCAAAGAAGTTACTTTGTTTTAATAAGCTTGCAAAACCTTGAAAAGGCAAGCCAATGAGAAGGTCCCTAATCTTTTAATAGACCCCAGAGTTCTAGGGGGCAGAACCAGTTTTAGCCAGGCCTAAGTAGGACAAAGGGCATGGGCTTTTGGATGACAAAGGGCATGGGCTTTTGGATGACGAGGGATGGGGGGAGCATGTCTAGGGGACATGAGATGGGTGGACTTGTAAGATCGTAATCTGTAAAGGAACGGACCAATCCGGGCCTGGCAGGGAGGAGTCGCAACATTCTAACAGTATAACACTTTTTCTTGCTTCTGTAATAGACATAATCTCTTCCAAGCTCTCTTACAGGAATTGTAAATAAATGATTTTTCACTCACTCCGAGCTTAGTTTCATTTTTAACTAGAAGGCTTGATTTCTCTAAGGCCTTATTTCTAACAACACATATTCCATGGCAATAAAAATGTAGTGATATGCAGTATCGATGTATATACATAAAGCTGTATTAACAGATATGTATTTAGCCCTTATTATGTTCAAGGAATTGATTTTGGCACTGTGATAAATATAGTTAATCACTGTGATCTTTAAATTAATAATAATATAATAATGACAATATGTCATGAACTAAGATAATGATGAAACAAATAAGAAGATGAACAATACATTGGAAGAATGTAAAGAAGCTATTATGACTTCTGGAGGGATGCTATGATCAGGTGAGGTTTTATAGATAAACTATAATTTTGGACTAGGTCTTGAATGATGGATAAAAATTCAGAGAGCTTCAGAAGAGGATTCTTTGTACAGAAATAATATGCTGCATGGGGAATAACAAGTCATCCAATTCAAGTGGAACATAAAGTAGTGAAAAATAAATCTGGAAAGATCAGTTGGTATCCAGCTGTGGAAGGCCTTGAATGCAGGATTAGGAATTTAGAATTTATTCACGATAGGATAGGGAGCTGTCAAAGGTGTCTCATCTCAATCAAAGTGATACTGTAGAAAAATAAATCCAGAGTAGAGTGAAGGACAGATAGGAGAAGAAGAGACTAAAGACAGAGAGAACAATTTGAAAAGGGACAAAATAAGAGTCTAGAATAGTGGTGGTGGGAATAAAAATGAAGGGATAAATGAAAGAAATGCATAGTCCAAGGACATATGTAATAATAATAATAATAATACATCCTGAAATGTACACATTAGGAATACAATGAAAACTTTTCTGTCATCAAAACCCATCTTTCCCTAGTTTTGTTTCTCATACATCTGTTTGCATTTTCAGAATCCACATCAGACACAGATGTAATAGGCAGATGTCCATCCATTTAAACAACAGATGAGGAAAAAATCTGAGCCATTCAGTTATGGAAAAAATATAATTACCATAGTATTAGCATTTCCTAGAGGCCTCTGTAATTCCCTTTTGTCCTATGGATGGGGGCCTAATGGTTTTGAATCTCACATGAAAGATGAGATTTCTAATGCTTATGGCAAATTAATTCACTGGAGGAAGTTGAGTGACAGTGTGTTGTCAGCGGTCATGACTTCTTCTGGGCTGCCATTTACTATATGGCTTTGTTTTTTTTTTAGAATAAAGAAAACTTTTCCTGGTTTATGCCAATAAGCCCCTCCTGAGGAGTTGAAATGTCTGTTTATGTCTGCATAATAAAAAAGGAGGACAGTAGCAGGAGTGATCATTAGCTATATAGGATGCTATATGATTTGTTAACTCGGAAAAATATTCTGGAAATTTCATTTTGTCTCTGTAACACAACAAAATTCCTTCCTAGCCCCTTCACATTATAGCTTTTGTTTGATGAAATTAAAATAAAAAAATAAAATAAAGTGGTTGAATTTTTTTATAAAGAATGAGAAAAAAAGTAGGGCAGATTTAAAAATACTTTAAAAAAATTTTCTTGGTTTTATCAAAGGAACTTCTGTTCATTTTTTACATTAAAAACACTCATTACCAAATTAGACATATATTTCCCTTATACAGAAAATAATATAATGAATAAGGTAAGAAATGTAGGTCTGTCTTACAAAGCTAGATATATCAAGGTGTATGCTGAGTATGTTTGAAAAGATTTTACACAAACAAATAGTATTAGAGGCTTAATGTTGTTCCTGTTCAGTCATTTCAGTTGTGTCTGACTCTTTGTGATCCCATTTGGGGTTTTCTTAACAAACATATTGGACTGGTTTGCCATTTTATTCTCCAGCTCAGGCAACGGAGGCAAATAGGATTAAATGTCTTGGCCAGGGTCACGAAGCTACTAAGTATCTGAGGCCAGATTTGAACTAAGGAAGACAAGTCTTTCTACTCTAGGCCCAGCACTCTAGCCAATGTACCAAAGAGTTTAATAGTTTAAGAAACAAACAAACAGAAATTGCAAACCCCTTTCTCTTTTCCCTCTCTTTTTAATGTGGCTTTTTTTTTGTTAGTTTGCTTGGGTATAGGAGACTAATAGGTTAAGAAATTCACATTAAAATGGTAAATAAATGTAGAAATATGTTGAATATGGTTGTAAAATGGCTTACTGTCTTGAGGAAGGAGGGGAGAGAGGGAGACAGAAAAAAATTGGTACTCAAGATCTTATCAAAGTGAATATTGAAAACTATCTTTACATGAAACTGGAAAAATTAAAAAAAACTATAAAGTGGAATTAAAGAAAGTAGATAAGCAGTTTTTCTTTAAAGTTAACTTTTTAGATATTTGCCCAAGGAAACAGGAGTGATTTGGGGGGAGGGGGAGGGGCTTAACCATGACATCACGACCCTCTTTACTACTCTAGCCTGTCTCTTTCTTCTCTTTAATCTGGTACATTTTTTTTTTTCTGTGCTTAGTATAGCTAAGCATACAGGGCAAATGGTAGGTGCATGATTAGATAGCTGATATATAAATGATAGATAGATAGATTCTGATAATGCATTTATTAAATGCTCACTATGTGGCAGATAGCACTAAAGGCTGACAGTATAAGTAGAAGCAAGCAATGTGATCCCTGCTTCAAAGAGGTTGAATTCTAATAAAGGAAAGGAGAAGAGGAAGGTTGCTTCATAGCCCAGGAGGTAGTTGGGGGCGTGGTGAGAAGATAGCTGGAAAGGGTTTGGAGGCCAGTGTCCTTGAAAGATAAGGAAACAACATATATCAGGAACCCAGGAAAGGCAGGGCAGAATTCAAGTTTTCAGTGAGAATGAAAGGAATAAGGGTGATGGTCAGAGAGATGTGTTTTTAACTAAATTATTAACTTCTGCATGAAAAGAAGCTTGCAAATCCACACTACTGAGAGTAGATTGGACCTTCGTTAGCACTAGAAATGACCTGAATATTAAATAATTCGAAGCCCTTGTCCTTCATTCATCTTCACCTTGCCAGTGACTACTAAGTTATGGGAAGTGATGCACCGGGATTCAACATGACTAAGAATTGCTAATTAATGACTTTTTGACACAACTACAGATAACTTATTGCAGATAATTATTTAGGAATTATTGACAATTATCATTAAAATGTAAATTCTGTAAATATAATTACCTAAATCAATCTACAACATTTATTAGGCACTTACTATATTTCAGATCCAGTTCGAGGTCTAGAAAGATAAAATTAAATAGTCACTGCATTCAAGAATATTATCCTTAAATAGGAGAGCAGTGGAGAACAGACCACTTGTACATGCACCTCAATTTTTTGGTTTTGTTTTTACTATTGTTTTATAAGCAGATTTTGATTTCTTCATTATAAGAATTTCTAGTAAAAAATGTTTCTTCCTGTGCAGATCAGCACCTTATGTCAGAGGCAGGACTTGAAACCAAGTCTTCCAGACTCCATAGCCAAATCTTTATCCTATCTTGCGTACTGACCTCCATCCATCCACCCATGCAAACACCTCACAAGTAATGAGACCCTGAATTAGATTGGTGGCTTTGTGAAGAGAGATAAGACATATGTGAAAGATGTAGAAAGAGAAGAAATAAGATTTGACAACTGATTGAAGATGTTATGTAAGTAAGAGTGAGAAGTGGAGAATAATATGGAGATTATAAACTGAGGTGACTATTAGGATATTGCTGTCTTCTAAAATAAAAAGGAATTTTGGAAGAAGGATGAGTTTTGTAGGAGAGGAAAAAAAGAGTAACTTCTCTTTTGGACAGAATTTGAAATGTCTCATAGATGTTATTCTATGTCACAAATTATCAACTGAGTAGACATTTAGTGATTTGGGACAAGAGTTCAGGGAAGACACTACAGTTATATTTAAAGATAAGGGTGTTGTCAATACATAGATTATAATTAAACTCTTGTCAGATGATGATGAGGCCACTAGTGAGTAAAGAAAAGACAAGCGGAAAGGGCTAGGGGATATCTAGGAAAAAACTTTGGGGTAACCCCCACAGTTAGTGAACATGGAATGGATGATGAAGCTGCAAAGAAGATTGAGAAGGAATCATCAATTGGATAGGGAAAAGACAAGGAGAAAGCAGTGTTACCAAAGCCCAGATAGGAGAGATTATCCAAAACAACTGGGTGATAAACAGTGTCAAATGTGTGTTAATTGTTGTCTAAAAGAAATGAGACAATATTTCATTAGACAATCATTGCTTGGTTTTCTTTTCAGCCCATAATCAGTGTCTTATATCATGGTCCTATGTATGACAGATAAAGGTCTGTTTATCAAGGACAGAGAAGATGCTTTAGTATTGAATTAATAATGCTTGTTTAATTGAAGACAAAACTACCTTACCTTTGATTTCTGAGCCTGGATTTTCAGTGCATACTAATGGAAATACTGATATTTAATGATTTCAATTATTGCATACTTCAATAAATCTATGAATTCATTGTAGTTGCTTTGTTCACTAATGAACAAGAGTGGCCAATTATCTGTCCACTCTGAGATGTCCATTTGCAAAAGTTTCTATGGAGAAAAAAATTGATGACTTGGTAGCTAATTTTCTGGTGGGGAAGAACCTCTGGTCTCAGATGAACCATTTATTCAACATTGCTCATTAAGTCTCTATTTTTCTCTCAATTTCCTTAACTATACATAAATTGTAACATGATATTATAGAAATGCAAGAAAAAAATTACTTAAAATAGATTTCAAATTGCATAATAACATGTGAACCAATTAAGACTCACAACTTGTTTCTCTTCTACAATGGAATTTTATTGATGCTTATTTTAACACTCACTCTACCCTTGAGATTGAACCTTCCCTTTTAAGAAAAAAAAAATAATCAGTTCGGGAGGGGAAGCCAATATGGTGGAGTGCTGTCAGCGATCAAATTGAATTCTCCCAACATTTCCTTTCAAACACCTTTAAAATAATTCAGAAAATCAAATTTTGGAGCAGCAGAGCAAACAAAATGTTAGAGTGAGATTGTTTTCCCTAGCCGAATACAACTTTGGCAGTAAGCAGGAGAGGATGGTGATACTGGGATAGGACCTGGCCACAAGTGCTCAAGTCAGCAGCACCATCAGTGAACCTTGGAGGCAGAAGCAGCAGCAAAAGAAAGTTTGGAAGCTCTCAGACAAGAGGCAGTAATGGGGAGAGAAAGAGATTAGAGGGTACCTTTTGATGGAACTATGTGCAGCTATTAGTAGTTGACAATTCTATTGCCCATATGCAGTTCTAGTCACAGTTCTAGAACAGAGAGAAGAGGGGTGGTTGGTCACATGCGAGCAAAAATCCTGGTTGGAGTATTATGGTGGTGAGGAGAACTAGCTCTTGTTGTCACAGGAGAATAGGAGACCTAGTCACAGTTGTAGAGGCAAGAGGTGAGCTGTAGGGGATAAAGGGCCCTTCCTGGATAAAGAGAGGGAGCACATGAGTGAAGTGAGCAGAACCAAGAGAACGTTGTACGCAGTAACAGTCATGTTCTGCAATGACTAATAATGATGGACTGAACCCTTCTTCAGCAATGTAAGGAGCTAAGACATCTCACTATGGAGTTTGAATGCAGATCAAAGCATATTATTTGCTTTCTTTTTTTCTTCTGTTGTGTTTTGTTTCCTCTTTCTAGTGGTTCCTCCTATTGGTTTTAATCCTTAATTATATCACTAATGTGAAAATATGTTTAATAGGAATGTATATGTATAGCCTATATCAGATTGTGTGCCGTCTTATGGAGGGAGGTAGAAAGGGAGGGGGAGAAAAAATTTAAAACTCAAAAGCTTATGGAAGTGATTGTTGATAATTCAAAATAAATTAATTAAAAATTTTTAAAAAAAACATGAAAAATAAAAAAAGAGGGAGAGCACAGACCAGAAGAGCACTGAATACACCTCTTTCCAGAGCATACTACTTTGAAGCACTGAGAACTTCCAAAAGCCCCAGAACTAGCTCTGAAAAAAGCAATTCAAAAAACCCTAAGACTCAGAACAGTGTCTACCCAAAACCAGTTGAGCAAAGCAAGGAAAACAAAGACATAAACTCAGAAGACAACAATATGAAAACATGTATAAACAAAGCCTCAAGGAAAAATGCTAATTGGGGCTAAGGTTGCCCAGAATTCCTGGAGGTGTTAAACAAAGAGATAAGGGAATGTGAGGGAAAACTGGCAAAGGAAACAAAAGCAATGCAAGAGAGTAATGAAAATTAAGTGGCAAAAGAAGCACAAAAAATATTGAAGAATATAACATCTTAAAAAACAGAATAAAACAAAGAAAATGAAGTACAAAAATTCACTGTAGAAAAGATTCTTTAAAAAGTAGAATTGGGCATGTGGAAGCTAATTGTTCCATGAGAATTTAAGAAAAAAAAAAGAAACCAAACCAAAAAAATAGAAGAAAATATGAAATAACTCATTGGAAAAAATAAGTGACCTGAAAAAAATAAAAACAGATCAGGGAGAGATAATTTAAGAATTATTGTACTATTTGAAAGACATAATCAGAAAAAGTACCTAGACATTTCATATATATATATATATTATATATATAATATATATATAAGCAGATCTTAGATCCAGAGGATAAAATCAAAATTGAAAGAATCCACTGATTAACTCCTGAAGGAGATCTCAAAATGAAAATTCCTAGCAATATTGTTGTGAAATTACAGAGCTCCCAGGTCAAGGACAAAATATTTTAAACAACCACTAGACAATTCAGATATCATGGAGCCACAGTCAGAATCACACAAGATGTAGTAGTTTTCTTGTTAAAGGAGAAGAGGACTTGGAATATGATATTCTGGAAGGCAAAAGGTCTAGAATTACAACAAAGAGTCACCTACCCAGGAAAATTGAGTATAATCCTTCAGGGGAAAATGGATATTTAATGAAATAGAGGGCTTTCAAGCATTCCTGATGAAAAGAGCTGAGTAGAAAATTTGACATTAAAACAGAAAACTCAAGAGAAACAAAAAGGTAAATATGAAAGAGTAACCATAAAGGACTCAATAAAGTTAAACTCTTTACATTCCTACAGGAGAAGATGATACACATAACTCTTAGGAACTTTAACATTAATAGGACAGTAAGAAGCAGTTTATATAGGTAGAGGGCACAGGTGTAAGTCTACTATATTGGGATGTTTTCTTAAAAAATGAAAGGGTGAGAATGAGGGATGCCCTGGGAGAAGTGTAGAAGGAAAGGATAGAATGGGATTTTTTTTTTATCACATTAAAGAGGAACACAAAGAACTTGTATAGTGGTAGGGGAAATGGGTGGGGTAAAATAGGCAGTGTTTGAATCTCAGTTTTATTGGAATTGGTTCAAAGGGAAGAATATATGTACACACTTAGTTGGGTACAGAAATCTTCTCTTATCCAACAGAGAAATAGGAGGAAAAGACAATAAGAGCTGTAAGGGGGACATAGGAGAAAAAGCAGATTAAGTGAGGAAATAGTCAGAAGCAAAACATGCTTTTGGGGAGGGACAGGATAAAAAGAGAGAGAGAGAGAGAGAGAGAGA
>NW_020954720.1:22261037-22487652 GCF_900497805.2 Vombatus ursinus | reverse complement strand
AGAGAGAGAGAGAGAGAGAGAGAGAAGAATGAGCAGAAGAAATTGTAATGGAGGGAAATATACGGTTAGTAACCATAACTGTCAATGTGAATGGGATGAACTCACCCATAAAAGAGAAGTGGCTAGCAGAATAGATTAGAAATCAGAATATGAAAATATATTGTTTAGATGAGACACACCTGAAATAGAAAGACACACACAGGATTAAAATAAAGGGTTGAAGCAGTATCTATTATGCTTCAACTGGAATAAAAATGTGAGTTGTAGCAGTCATGATCTCAGACAAAGAAAAAGCAAAAAGAAACCTAATTGAAAGACATAATCAAGGAAAACATAATTTGGTAACAGATACCATAGACAATGAAGTAATATTAAAAATGAAGATCAAATTTTTCTGATACATCTTCATTCTGACATATATGGGGAACCGAGTCAAATTTATAAAAATAAAAGCAATTTCCCAATTGACAAGTGGTCAAAGGATATGAACAGGCAGTTTTCAGAATAGGAAATCAAAGCTATCTATAATCCTTTGGAATAATGCCCTAAATCATTATTGACTGGAGAAGTGAAAATTAAAACAACTCTGAGATACCGCCTCACATATCAGAAATGACAAATGATGGAGGAGATGAGGGGAAATCGGTGTGCTAATAAAGAGTTGGTGGAGTTGTGAAGTAGTCATGATCATTCTGGAGAGCAATTTGAAACTATGCCCAAAGGGCTGTAAAACTATGCATACTCTTTGACCCAGCAGTATCACTACTAAGTCTGTATCTCAAAAAGACCAAGGGAAAGAAACTTAAACGTACAAAAATAATTAAACAGTTCCTTTTGTGTTGGAAAAAAATGAAAATTGAGGGATTGCTAATCAAATGGGATAGGGCTGAACAAGTTGTGGCATATAATTTTGATGGAGAACTACTATGTTATAAAAATGATGAGGGGGATGATTTCAGAAAAAAAGAAATGGCAAAACCTGTATGAACTGATGCAGAGTACAGTGGGAAGAATCAGGAGATCTTTGTGCTCAGTAATAGCAATATTGTAATAATGATCAACTAGGAAAGACTTGGCTACTCTAATCAATAAAATGATCCGAGGTAATTCTAAAGTATTCACTATGACAAAATGTTATCCAGCTTCAGAGAGAAAACTGATTAACTCTGAGTGCAAATTGAAGCATAATGGTCTCACTTGGTTTTTCTTGCTTTTATGAAATAACAAATAGAGAAATTTATTTTGCATTATTTCACATGTATGATTGATATAATTTTGCTTGCCTAGGGAAAGTGGGTGCTTGCCTCAGTGGAAGGGAGGGAGGAAATTTGGAACTCAAATTTTTTTAAAAAAGAATACTAAATAAATGCTAAACAAAATGAAATAAAAAGAGGAAAATCAATAATAAGAATGATATCATGACTATAGCTGAAAACACATTCAGTTTTTTAGACATCTTTCTTCCATGAAGAGGGAGCTTTGTTTTATCATCTGTGCTAGAGGACCTCCATTGATTTTTCAATTAATTTGAGATTATTTTATTTTTCATAATATTTATTTTCCTTGTCATAATGATAGTGTATATTGTTCTCTTGGTTTTATTTATTGCAATGTATCAGTTGATCCAAAAACCCTCAAGTTTCCTTGAAATGCTTATATTTGTAATTTCCTGTGAAACAATACCATTTTATTATATTCATAAACCACATTTTTTCAGCCATTCCCCAATCAATGGACAATTGCTTTTGTTTAGCTCTTTGTTATCATAAAGATATCCACCAAAAATAGTTTTGCATTAATTGGACCTTTATCATTTGCTTCCTTAAGGTATATACCAAAATTGGAATCACTGGATTAAAAATACTTTAGTCACTTTTCTTACATAATTCCAATTTGATATTCATTACTATTGTAGGCATTGAAAGAGTTATTAGTATGTCTATCTTCTCACAGCCCTTCATGTCTATTACTTTAAAAAAAAATAACCAATTTGCATGGTGTGAATTGAAACTTCCTATTGATTTTTATTTGTATTTCTTCTTAGGGCATTGTACAAGTCTTTATCTTATGCCCTTCATCAGCCTGGTTCCCACACACTGACCTTTCTCTGGCCTCCATCCCCATCCCTGGGCTTTTCCCAGCATTCCAAAAGACATCAGATGGAACCCATTATTCTCATAAATTCTTCACCTTAGCAAAACCACCTTCTACTGGACTTCCCCAGGTTGGCCATATAGTGCCACCTACTTCCATCAATATTTGCCTTGAAATTGGACCTCAAGGAAAGACCTTGAATAATCTAATCTAATAATAATCTAATCATCTGAATCTTAAATCCATTAGGGGACTTATCTTCAACACTGATATTTTGTCTGGACTAATTCTTTAGGGTACTCTCAGCCCTTCCCAATTTCCCCATCTCAGTGATTCTCAACCCATAGTTACAAGCACTGTTTCCCATTCTGAATTGCAAAGTCTCTTATTCCTTTACTTTCAGGTCAAACTCACCAATATTCTACTTTGTATTTGCCTACCCTAGGCATTCTAGCAAGTATTTTCTAGAATACTTGCTCTATTAAGAAGCATTTTTTCCTTAAACCACTCTGTTCTCCCTCTTTACATCTTCTTACACCCAATGATACTGGGTTATCTCCTGTTGATCTGCATCTTTGACATCATGTTGAGTAGTAGTTTCCCTTTTACTCAGACTCTACAATTCATTCATTGTAGGGGGGTTTCAAAATATTTATTGTGCCCTGTTGTAACTTCCAGGGTCTCCTTCTACCACATCACTTAATAAACTCTACTCCTTTGCAATTCACACTAGTCAAATTTATCATCCAATTGAACTTCTGATGACCATCATCTATGAAATCCCAGGACATTTTTTCTCCTTTCACAGTGAATTCAGTGCCTAGCTGACTTTCTCCCTCCCAAGTCTTATTCCCATAGTGTAGTCTTCAACATACATAATAGTGCTCCTTCAACTACCTTAAATTGCTAATTCCTCAAACTACTCAATTTCCATGACCTCCTCTATTTAACATCACTTACAGACAGTCACAACTTTGGTCTTCCATTAATCTATCATTCAATCAATAAATATTTATTAAGCATTTACTATGTACTAGTCACTGTACCTAGTGTTCCACTTCCATGTTCATGAACTTTTAAATTCCTTTGTCTGACTATGATGTTTTATACTTTCATCTTTTCCTTTCCTTTATGACTTCTAACCATCTTCCTCTTCCTTACAATGAACTCTTCTCCTCTTAGCTCTTGGTAGTTTATACAGCCATCACCCTACTACTGTCTACAGTTCCATCTCTTCCCTATCTCACCCCTTTAGTGAATAAATTTAGTTCTACATTACAACTCTATATTGGAATGCCTTGTCCATTTGTTCTTTCACCAATCATACCTTGTCAAATTCCAACCTTGGTTGTTCCTACCTGCCACTTACACACCTTTTCATATACTGCTAAATTGAACTGGAGAAATCATGAAACCATACTGACTAGTAGATTACAAATTGGTATTGCATAATTTAAATTGGGCCTTCAGTTAAGTACTTTTACACTTCCCTAATTTATTGACTCTTCTATTCATCACAGCAGCTATTCCAAACCTTTTCCTTTCTCTTCAAAGCACCCAAACTAACTAAATAATAAAACCAAATTCAGTGTTAATTTCAAGGTTATAAATTTTTAAAGGTAACTCAAATAATTTTTTACATCAAGTTGCTTTATAAATGTAAAATAAATATATAAAAATCTTAGGAATAATGATAAAGATTTTGATATGAATGTGAGAGTGATTGAGGGTATGTCAATAATATAAACATATTTACAGGCCATCTTGACATATGTCTGGTAATTATTCATGTAAGGCCCCATCCTGGCTGCTAACATTATCGACCTCTTGCTCCAAGCACAGTAATCAAATAAATTCTAATGACGTGTCTTGACCTTCCTTAGGGGATTTTTGACTCATTTCCCTTTGGTCCATGTCCACTGAGGTGATTCTTCCTCACCCTCTCCAAATGTTTGGTCATTTCCCTTTTTCAACTAGCTTTTGTCTGTCTTTATCAATCACTTTAATCATTTGTTTTTTCAAGGTGCCCACCCTAAAACATACTTTTTTCCTTTATGCATTTACGTTCTGAAAATTCCAAACTTTTGTGTCTCCCCCCCTTATCCTCTTTTCTTTTTTATGCCTCTCCCCTGTCTGTGTCCATTAAAAGGTAAGAGTAATCAGTTGAGGACACTGCACAGGGAAATTTTGTGAGGCTATTAGCATTGCACCTATTCTTTACCTTTATCAGTTCCACCTACTCTTCTGGATTGATTTTATTTGTTCCATAGGCTGGGCCCCAAGGGATTAGTCTTGCATTTATTGGTTGAAGGTAATCTTAGGACCATGTTGATAGGGCTGCTCCAAAAACCTTTGCAATTCGGTCTCTTCTTTACCTTTGATTTTTCCTAACAACTTTTATCACTTGTAATGAATGAACTTGGAAAGATTGCAACAAAAACTCATAGTTACTGCAGAAGTTAAAGGACTGACCTGGCTGAGTTGGTCTGTGATGGAGTAGAGGAGGAGGGATTTGGAGAAGGAAAGGCTAGAGGTGGGAGATAAATGACTGACTAGAGATGGGAGATCAACAGGAAAGAAGCTGCTGAGTTGATGTTCATTAAAATTTTGGGGGTAAGATTTACTTTGTGTCAGGTTCTTTTGTTTTCTCTTTTTCTGTATTTTTTTTTTAACTTTGAGGCTCTTTACTTGTTTCATTTGAGGGGACAAGTAGGAAGAAATACCCTTAGGAGACCTCACACTATATTATCAAAATCCTAATAATCCTGATCTCGTACCACTCATTTCCAACCTATAACCACTCAAAATTCCAGGAAATATATTGTAGAATGTAAGCCCTTTAAGTTCTGTTTCCTGTACTGACTTCTCAACTTGACACATTAAGGGAAAAGAAGAGGAAAAAGAGGATTCTTTATCTTCCAATATGTATGCCCTCTAGGGATTTTGTGGACTACTATGTTATATCAGTATACTGAAGAAACTTAGCTAAGGGTAAAAGAGTATTAGATGTTTGTCCAGAAATTAGGCACAAGAGCACAGGGATCTGAAAAGCATTAAATCAAAGAATTAGATGTATAAAGCAATGAAATCTTGCCACCATGGCTTTTCTGTATGGGAATTGCAGCTCTGCGTACATCTGCAGCTGTTGTTTCCCAGCTTGGAAGAAGGCAGTTCTCCAGTTAGTAGAAAAAAAGTTTTAGAAGCAGTTGTTGGGGGTGCTTCCTGCATCCATATCCATTTTTCTCTCTTCCAGAGCCCTGTTAAAACATTTTCATATTTTAACTATTTAGCAGGAGTCCAAGAATTTGATAGTTCAAAACCAGCCTTCCATTAGATGCAGAACAAACATTCCCCTCCCACCAGAGTCCATAATGGAATAACATTGTTACCAAATATGATACTTTCAGAGATGTAGTTCGAGATGTAGTTCCAAAAACAACAATAACAACAAAACAACAAAACTTGCTACTTATTTCCATGGTCATTATTTAATCATCAATTCTCTCATCCTTAGTTTTCCTCATCTTTAAACTCAGAATGATGATGTACTGGAGTCAGCATCATATCAATTCTTTCAAGCTAACTGTTAAATATTCAGTGTGAGCATTTATAGATCTGAAATAACCACGTTTTAAACTAGGGCTTAATTTATTCATTTTTATTTATAGACTTAAGAAAGTGATATAGAAAATGTTTTAAAATATTAAATTTAAATGATTTGTCCAAGGTCACACACAGAGCAAGCATCAGAGGTAATATTTGAGCCCAGTTCAATTGACAACAGAACCAGTACTCTTTCCACTTTTCCATTTCAATGCCTTTTCCTGAGAGAGGTCTTGTCATAGTGTAGCATTACAGAAATAACAATTGATGTGGAGTCAGAAAAGAGATGTCTTTGAGTCCCATAATGGACACTGTTTGGTCCTATAAGCATGGGCAAGTCAATAGCTTTCTGTGAAATTCAAATTTCTCATTTGTTAATTGAAATAAAGTACCTCTGCTACTTCATAAAGTTGTTGTGAGGGTCAAGTGAGAAAATATACATAAAGCATTATTTAATCCTCAGTGCCATATATAAACATCTACTATTGTTATTATACTTCTCCTCTCTGGTTAGCATTGGCATACTTTGCTCTTCAGCTCCCCACTCCAAAATTGTAGGAAAAATTACATATATATGTGTGTGTGTGTGTATATATGTATGTATGTGTATATACATACACATACATACACACATACATATAGATAGATATAGATATACACACATATACATACATGTATACACATACATACATATATACATATACACAAATTTTCAGGTCTAGACTAGAATGAACATCATATTTTTATGTGCTATCTTCTTTTAAGATACAAACCATTTTCAGACCTAGAAAGTCCAGCTGTATGAACAAGGTTATCTTTTCTATTCAATCACAAACCCCATCACATTATTTTCCTTCTCTCCCCTCTCCTATCCTGGCTAGAGGTACAGTAGTAGCTTGAGTTCACATTATTCCCTGCCTCCTTCCAATTAGCTGGAAGGAAAGGAGGTATACATTTGCAACAATGATATTAGTAGCTTCTTCCATTATAAGTCAGCAATGTTTCTTTTTTTCCAATCCTTTTCAATTGCAATTGCATCCTCACTTTCTCTGAGGTATTATTTCCCTTTACCATTGTCACATTATTTTAGCATTACCTGCAGTAAATTATTGGCTATAAACTTCCAAACATTCAAAGGTATTTAATTTCTTATAGTGTGCTATTCCTTGTATTTTGTTAAGCTTGCATAAAGTCACTTTGTACAGCCAGCCAGATGCTTAGTAGATTTCAAATGTTTTGATCTGTGCCTTCAGGAATAAGAATATATGAGGTAATAGCATCCTGATGCTTCACACTTCATTATACATTAGGTGATGATGTTTAAACTGTTTGGAAAATGACTCTAAATTTTACTTTCTCAAGTGCAGCACATTCAATGTTCCTTATCTAATTTCTCCTTTTCAAAAAATATAAATAACATTCAGCTATCTCTGGTTTTCATTGGATTTATAAATATTTTCCCTCAGGGTTTGCATCATTCCACTTATAACCCAGCTTGCCAGATGCAAAAGGAGAACAATCCTACAATTGTAGGAGTGAATAGAACCTTGAGATCATTTAGTCCAAACCCTAGATGACTGCAGCCCATCCCAAAGTCATAATAAAAGCAAATAGCAGCAAACCAGCAACAGCATATAGCCCCTTGCACCTGACCACTAGCCCCCCACCACCCCCACACACATACACATGCACATTTACTACCTCAGGAGTCTGGTGGGCAATATCTCCATATCTGTTGTCTTCTTCTATGGGTGATGAGTTCCTCCCCACAGTTTTATTTGAGGATGTTCTATTGAGCATGCCAATCATGCTCACTCCGAAACTGGTTTGGCCTATGATTCCCTGACACTTCCTGACCGCTTCTTCACATTTGTTGTTGTTCAGTTGCTTAGTTGTGTCCAACTCTTCCTGATCTTATAAGCCATAGCTTGTTAATACTTCTTTTCAAAGATAATGGAGTGGTTTGACATTTATTTCCTGCTTCAGTGAATAAGGGTAAAGAGAGATCGAGTGACTTGCCCAGGGTCACATATCTAGTAAGTGTCTGAGGCTAGATTTGAATTCAAGTTTTTTCTGACTCCAGACCCAGAGCACTATCCACTCAGTAATCTAACTGCCTTCTTGACCTTATCTCCAGGCAAAAACTGAAAAGTTTCCTCTTTCAGTTCCATTTTATTCTTTTCTTTTCCCAATATGAACTCCCTAAAGTCAGGGACTGTCTATTTGTATTTTTACTTCCGGCTCTAGTGTAGTGTCTGGCAGATAGTAAATATTTAATACTCTGTCTTTCTCTCTCTCTCTTTCTGTGTGTGTGTGTGTGTGTGTGTGTGTGTGTGTGTGTATCTCTGTCTCTCTGTGTCTCTGTCTCTCTCTGTCTCTCTCTCTCTCTCTGTCTCTCTCTCTCTGTCTCAGTAGGGTTCTAAACCCAATTTCTATATCTGAATTGCATTATTGATCCGCTACCCTTGGTTACCTTACTATACTGATTTTCATGCTATCTATGTGACTTTATTGCTAAGCTTTCTTGGGCCTCAATATCATCATCTAAAATGCTGGGTTTGGACCCAATGGCCTATGGAATCACTTCCCTCCCTGGATCTATGACCTTCTTATCCTGTGATTACACACACTATGCTCAGATAATTAGTTATCAGGTCAAAATAATATATGGTTTTTAAAGTTAAAATTTCATTATTTTTGTGCTAATTATTTTAAAAAGGCATGTTACCTATGGTAAACAACTTTTTTCTCACAGAATCATCAATTATTTTAGCTGGCAAAGATATCAGAAACATTTATTTCAAGCAACTCATGTTATAGATGAGAAAACTGAATTTCAGAAAGATAATGTGTTCAAGATAATAGTCTGCTTAAAAAATTATACCTACATGTTTATCATCATCATCATCATCATCATCATCACCATCTAATACTCTCCAGTGGAAATAAGATCATATCAGTTTATTATCTCCAATGGAACAGATCGCAATTCACCTATACTTGTCCTTTCCGTGCAACTCTCGTCCAAGTTTTCACATAATTTCATGGCTATAGTAGAGGGTTGGTGTGCATGGTCAAGGGGATCACCCAATACTAGGGCCTTCATTGACTTCTCTTGACATCATAACATTATCTGGGAGGATATAAAAATCTTCAGCTTAATACTAGTATTCAACATTTTTTGGAGTAGAGGAACTTCCTGGAAATTAAAAGTTGTTTATCCTTCATTTTTAAACAGGACCATTGACATCATGGGTGTTATCTTGACTTGAGCATGAATTAGTTTTAAGGGAGACAGTGTCACACAGTCATCAGCCTTGCTCTCTCTTTCAGAGTCATTGAAATCCAGTAGCAAACTAAAGTCAAGATGACTGGTGGTGGCCCCAGATGCAGTAAATGACCTTGGCATCTTGGATGTCTAACCAAACTCTAAGCACTCCACAGTGCCTGCTTCAATCGGTTTCATGGACACTGGAACAAATTGTTCTCATCCACTCATTCTGCCAGGAGAAGTCTTCACATGTATGTGGTAGACATGCCCCTAATTCATCAACAGGTTTGAGGCCTGTCAGTTAATCTCAGCCTGAATTAGCTTGTCTATTAAGACCATTTTACCAGGATACAGCTACTGCATATCCTATAGCTTCTTGGACCCACAGTTGAGAGCTGGGTTAAGGTGGACATAAAAGGTGTATGAGCAGCCCTGAAAAGGGCTTAGCAAGCCCTTGCACCAGAGGTGCTAGTCCTCCTTAGACACCCCATACACTCTGGGAACAGAAAGTATCTATGATTCAAGTTTCCATCGCTTGATTATTTTAATTGCTATTATTGAGGGTTTTTTTTTTAGATAAATCAAATATATTTTACTGTCATAGTTCCATTATTTTCAGTTTCTGGACTTCTTAATTATGATTACTACAACATGATTTTTTCCTCAAATATGCTATATTGCTGATTTCATTTGTGTTTAACTTTAATGGATAAGTGTTCAGTATAAATAGTCCAAAGAAAGCTATAAATAATTTATGTTTAGATTCAATTCCTTTAATAATTCTTTTTTAAATGTATTAGAAAAGGTTAAAATTTATAAATAAAATCCATAAGATGATAAGTTTAAATGAAATTTGTATAACATCTATTTTCAGAAAAAATAAAATTAAATATTAAGTAAGTATTGGCTTGAGAAATTGGACTAATGGAACATAACTCAAATTTATTTAAAATATTACAATTTACTTTTTCCTAACAACAACCCTGAGAAGTGTGTGGAAAACTGTTTGTTGACTTATTGTACATATGAAAAAAACAATGTTCAGAGAGGGCGATTTTCCTGAGATCACATCAGTAGCAAATGTCAGATTTGGGACTTGTCAGATTTCATTTCTACTATGCTATTTGGCCTAAGAGTAAGGATATGTGTTAGCCTATTATAATCTTATTTGATTTTCACATAGGCATGATGGAGCTAAGTGACGTAGTAGATAGAGTGGTACAACTGGAATCAGAAAGTGTAGAGTGCAAAACTAACCTCAGACACTTACCCAGATATGTGACCCAAAGCAAGTGACTTAACCTTTATCTACCTCAGTTTCCTCATCTGTAAAATGGAAATAATAATAGCACCTGCCTCACAGGTTTATTTTAAATTAATTTATTTTGATTTATCAACAATCATTTCCATAAGCTTTTGAGTTTTAAATTTTTCTCGCCATTCTTCCCTCCCTCCCTCCCCAAGATGGTGTGCAATCTGATATAGGCTATACATATACATTCCTATTAAACATATTTTCTCATTAGTCATATTGTAAGTAAGAATTAGAACCAATAGGAGGAACCACTAGAAAGAAGAAACAAAACAAAACAAAAGGAAAAAAAATAGCAAATATTACGCTTCGATCTGCATTCAAACTCCATAGTTCTTTCTTTGGATGTGGATAGCATTTTCCAACATGAGTCTTTTGGAATTGTCTTGGATCATTGTATTATTAAGAGAAGCTAAGTCTATCAAAGTTAGTTATTGCATAATGTGGCTGTTACTGTGTACAACGTTCTCCTGGTTCTGCTCACTTCACTCAGCATCAGTCCATATACGTCGTTCCAGGTATTCCTGAAGTCCACCTGTTCATTATTTCTGATAGCACAGTAGTATTCCATTACATTCATATACCACAACTTGTTCAGCCATTACCCAAGTGATGGCCATTCCCACAGTTTCCAGTTCTTTGCCACCACAAAAAGAGCTGTCATAAATATTTTTGTGCATGTGATTCCTTTTCCCACTTTTATGATCTCTTTGGGAGCCTCACGGGGTTCTTGTGAGGATCAAGTGAGATAACATTTGTAAAGCATAGTGCCTTGCACATGGGAGGTAATCATTTCCCTTCCTCCCTGAAAATATGACTTCACTCTGGTAGTCCACATGCTCTGCCCTCTAGCTAGAGGGCATGTATAGGTAGTGCTTCTTGGTTAGCCTTCATGTAACCCTGTAACTCAAAATATGTCAGAGATGATCCACAACTGAGCCAATAGTTTTTGGTTGAAAATATAAGGGGTCCAAACATATAATCCCCTGGAAAAGGCTGACATGCCTGCTTAACCCTCTTACCTCTGTTACACTTTAAGCCTTCCTTGTTTAAATATTAGATATTTTGTTATGTAGTATACATACATTACATAGAATATAACTATATTTTATATAATTTTATACAAATATATGTACATTTTACATCATTATATTAATGCCATATACTATATTATATATTATTGGTATAATATACATTATATATTTATTTTACATTATAGTAAATAATATAATATTTAAACTGTCATAATCATATACAACATAAACATATAAAACTTTGTTAATGTGGTATATTTTAATATATCATATATATTTATGACATAATGTATAAAATTGTTATCTATTATGTATGCTATACATGACATGTGATCCACATATGCGATATATGTGTCTATGTATTGTTATTAATACATTTTACTTCAGAGATTAATGATTTCTTCATCATCGATACTTTATTCACTAATTTCTCCTCAGGCCTTAACATGACATGCCATGGAGAGAGGAATTCATCACCCTGAAGACATTATTGTGATGAGGCCATCTGAACTTGGACTGTTATCCAAATCATAGATCTGTATTTTTTCATTGGTCCAGTGGCCATACGTTAAGACCTGCCTCAATAGTAACCAGTTTCTATCCAGTGATCTTCTCTAGCTGTGAATCCTGGAAAACTATAATTTCTTAAAATTTAAATTTGATTGACTCATAAAGTCTCATAAAGATAAAATGTATGGTAGATTCAAAGAGTATGGAGGGTATTGGTAAGTTGTGTTCAGAGAGTGTTATAAGTACTCTTACTGGCAAATGTGTATTGGGGAAAATTAATCTATTCATGGAGCAAGATCAAGGTATAGTAATAACTGACATCAATTTTAATAGGTTCTCTCACAGAGACTGTAAGTTCTGTTAACCATGTCTCAAATGAGGGATGGAATCTTGAGATATTGTGTAGCTATTATTATAGAGAGACTTGTTTATGATGGTTGGGGATATTACAAAAAAAATTAGAGAAAGGACTAAAATAATTTATATCTTTAGAGAACTGATTTTATTTTCTATCTTATAAATAAATATTAGGAAGAAAATTTTGAGAGAACTTCCTTAATGGCCATTTTGAGAAAGCTAAATGGTATAAGGTATGTTTTCAGAATTGAAGAGAAGTCATGGTGAAAGGTGAATCATGCTTGAAATACTATAAATTATATTTTATTTATGCCTTAGTTTTGATTATTTGTTCATAAATTATGTAACTAGTGAGTAAAATTTGGGAACCTTTTTTTTTCCTCTCTCTCTCTACCCTCTTATTCTCCGATTATAGAGGAGAAGTAACTGAAGGTATTGAGGTGTTGCGTACCAAAGTCAAAGCAATTTCCATGATGATAAGTTTCTAGTGATGAGCTTATCCAGGGGGAAGGATAATCATGATGGCATCAAAATCAAGCAATATCAGCTATTAAGAAAATGTATGATCATAATTAATATTTTTACATTGCCTTATTCGACTCAAAGATATATGCTGATCCTTTAATATAATGTAAGATCCTTGACGGCAGAGGTTGTTTTTTTACTTTATATTCACAGTACTTGCTAACATAGTTCCTGGCACATAGTGGCATTTAATGAATTCTTGTTGATTCATATATTGGTATCTTTCTTAGTTTCTGTGAATTGCTATAGTATAATTAGGAAAGTCTTCATTTGTAAATGGCCAGCATATAATCCCCATTTGACTTAGAAATCCATGACCATTTTCCCTTTCAAGGCTTTGTGTTCAGAGTTCTCTCATGGTTTTTTTCTTCATTTTTAGAGATGTGCTATCCATAAGTGTAGAAATGAGAGATCCTGGAATAATAATCATTGGAGAGTTGAAGAGAGATCAAGGCTTATTTATTTTATGTCATTCTTCAGCTTCATAGGAGTTTGCTGGGATAATTTGCTCAATTTTTTGAGAGAGGATGAACCTACATGTGCCCATTCCTACCATGAGAGCAATAAATGCAGGTATTTCAAAGTGTAGTTTTTGTAGAGACACTTGAAAAGTAGCAGAGCCCTTTGAGAAGCTATTTTGAGAGTCTAAGAAGAAACATATTCCTCTCTCCTCTTAATTTCTTCCTATGGACAATGAAAAGCCACAGATGTGGGAGTACCAAGAATAACAAGAATGCTATCTTGCCAATCTCTCTGGAATGTTACTGTGCTAGCCTGGATTCCTCCAATCATTAAGGGGAAACACAAGGACATATTTTATTTGGAAGGCAGTCATTCAAAGAATACACTTTAGTTATTGACTCTTAAGTAAAAGTCTCCAAGTCCATTCAAAGTTATTTTTTACAGTCTGAATAAATACCCATGTGTCTGGAAGTCCCTTCTAACTCTAGCAATCTGACATTAGTGCCAGCTGTTCTTTATCTCCATTGAGCTCAGAGTAAAAGGAAACAGGCATAAATTCCCAGAGCATGGATTATGAAGAAGAGCTTCCTGACGATAATGAATCCATGCAAATGAGAACATCCCCTTCTGCCTAGTGACAGAAAGAAAACAAGATGGCCTCAAAGGAAACCAGGTGGTGAGATTAAAGAAAACCAGGCAGCTGACTCTCCTTTTATTTGCCACTTGGTAAAAGTTGGTATTGAGGAGAGGAAACTGATTTTTTTTTCATACAGGAAGATTGGTTTTATTTACTAAGACATATTATGCCATGCCAGGCAGCTAAAAAAGTATATAGAGAGGTCTTGGAGTGAGGGTGTCCTAGTTTTAGAAATTTGTGTGATGGTGGACAAGTTTCTTAAAATATTAATGTGCTCAAGCCACACATTAAGACTATCAGTTGAGGGAGAGTTGATCTGTATTGTTATAATGGAGTTTCTACTTTGGGGCACCCAACAGACTAATGGAATAACACATCTGTACCAAAAAAAAAAATCCCCAAAAACCATGGATATATACAATAGTATATGACGCAGAGTTGTGTTTGCAATGATCAAGATGAGAAATATACTCATCAATTTCACCAACAATTGTTGAGGGCAGGGATTGTCTTTTTTTTAAAGGTGTGATTTTTATACAGTTTAGGGACTTATGTGTCAGGCATTGAACTGCATGCTGGGGATACAAAGAAAACAAAAATTGATGCAGTACCTGTTCTCAAGGAGCTTAAATTTTATTGAATAAAACAACATCTATATACCTAAGTATATAGATAGATAGACAGAAAAAAGCAATATAACTCTCTCTATATACATACACATATGTACACACATATACACATATATTCATATACATATATACACATATAGATAAGAGTAATCACCGAAACAGTTTCATGCTGATTAAAAACTATACATATATCAGTGGAATGAAATAGGAAAAGAAAACCTCCAAGAAATAGAAATAATCAAACTCAGTGAAATCAGAGTTCATTAAACTCAATGTCATAAACAATAAATGTAAGCTCCTTAAAGGCAGGGATTCTTTTGCTTTTTTCTTTGTGTCTACAGTGTTTAATAATGATTCCACCACAAAGAAATTCTTCGTAAATGGAATTGTTCATAGATAATTGATTTATCAATACATCAGAGGATTTCCTATTAAAAGCAATTTGGAAAAAGAAATATAGTATGCTAAGTTCCATATGAATATTTGACAAATATAAGAGATCACATTAAAAATAAAAGAACATAGTGGAAGATATAACATAAGAAATATTTTGTATTTTTTTTCTAATTTAGTATCTGTTGTGGTCGTGGTGGTGGTTCCTAGTGGGAAAATACATAACCACATTATTAATAAAGAATATCACAAAAGAGAAAATATGTAATTTTGATTACATAAAATTGAAAAGATTTGCATAAACAAAATTACTAAATCTAAGATAAGAAGAAAAAGTATTGATGAGGAAACATAATTTTATTGAATATTTCATAATTTTCTTTTGCCCATAATATATGGTGAATTAATTCAAATACATGAAAAAAAATTCCCCTGTAAAAAGGTGGTACAAGGATATCAGCAAACAGTCCATTAAAGAATTATTTTTTATTTATTTTGATTAATTAATAAAAATAAATTAATTACTTAAATTATATAAATAGAAAATGGGAGCAGAGCTGAGATGATAAAATAAAAGCAGGGACTACCCTGAACTCTATCCGAAATCCCTCCTAATATCTTTAAAAATGACCCTAGAGTCCCACTTCTGGGAGAGAAGATGGACGAGTAAGCAATAACTCACTATCACTTTCCTTTCTTGACCTCTTAAAAAAATAGGAAATAGCACCCCAGGAAAAATTCTGGAACAGAAGAGCCAACAGAAAGACAGGGTGGTGCAGTGTCTTAGCCTGGGAAATTTGGATGATCAGCAAGAAAGGTCCTTTTCACTAAGGTAAAAGGGGAGCTCATTACAGGATAGGAAGTGTCCTAGCAAGCCAGTGGTGGGCTCCATCTCAGCAAAACAGCAAGAGATCCTGAGCCCCAGAGTGATTCAGTAGGCAAACACCAGCACCAGGACCCTCTCGTGCCTTAGCATAGCCAGGGGAAGCAGTGGACTGCAACCTGGAGAACTACCACATGCACTGGGCAGTTGCAGGAGAGGAGGAGAAGGGGGAAAGGGGTCCTCCAGCAGCAGACCACCAAGTGCTTCATCGCAGCACTGGGGAAATGCAGAAAAACCCCACCTGGTCTCAGCATAGGCCAGATTCCACAGCTAGGGTCCTGGCTTAGCAACAGGAAAGCTTCTAGGTGTCTACAGATCCCAGTTGCAAGCACTTTAGACCCTAGCACATAAAGCCAATGACCAAGCCTCTGGTCCCCAGTGCAAAAAACCTTGTGTTCCAGCAGGAGAGTTCAACTTTAAAAGCCAGGAACTAGGCAAACATCATGAACAAGAAGCAGAAAAGAACACTGACCATAGAGAATTATTATTATGGTGACAGGAAAGATCAAAAAACAAACACAGAAGAATACAAAATTGTCAATATACTTACATCTGAAACCTCAAAAGAATATATGAATTGGCCTGAAGCCCAAAAAGCCTTCTTGGAAGAGTTCAAGAAGGATATTAAAAGTCAAATAAGAGTAGTAAAAGAAAAATTAGAAAAATAAATGACAGGTTAGCAAGAGATAGTCAACAGCTTGGAAAAGTAAGGACAAAAATTGACTCAAGAAAACAATCTTTAAAAATAAAATTGGCAAAATGGGAAAAGAGGCAGAGAAATCCACTAAAGAGAAGAACTCCTTTCAAAGCAGAATTGGCCAAATGGAAATGGAGGTAAAAAAATTCGCTGAGGAGAATTCCTTAAAAAAATAGAATTGGACAAATAGAAAAGGAGGTACGAAAGATAACTGAAGAAAACAATTCACTAAAAATTGGAACTGTGCAAGTGGAAGCTAACGACCCTATGAGATATCAAGAATGAGTCAAAAAAATTAAAAGAATGAAAATACAGAAGAAAATGTAAAATACCTAATTGGAAAAAAAACTGACCTGGAAAATAGATCCAGGAGAGATATTTTAAGAATTATTTGTCTACCTAAAAAGATGATAAAAAAAAGAGCAAGGACAGCATCTTTCAAGAAATTATGAAGGAAAACTACCCTGATATCCTAAAACCAGAGGGTAAAACAGTCATTGAAAGAATCCACTGATCACCTCTTGAAAGTGATCCCAAAATGAAAACTCCAAGGAATATTGTAGCCAAATTCCAGAATTACTAGATCAAGGAGAAAATTCTGCAAGCAGCCAGAAAGAAACAATTAAAATATCATGGAGTCACAGCCAGGATTACATAGGAAATATAATACTTAAAGAACCCCATTTCAGAAAAAGAAACTTAACAAGCCATCAATGAACTCCGTAAGAAAAAATCTCCAGGTTCAGATGGATTTACAAGTGAATTCTATCAAACATTTAAAGAACAACTAATTCCAATACTATATGAACTATTTGGGAAAATAGGTGAAGAAAACTACCAAATTCTTTTTATGATACAAATATGGTGTGACACCTAAACTGGCAAGAGTCAAAGCAGAGAAAGAAAATTATAGACCAATTACCCTAATGAATATAGATGCAAAAATATTAAATACAATATTAGCAAAGAGATTACAATAACTTATCTTGAGGATAATATACTATGACAAGATAGGATTTATACCAAGGAGGCAGCTAGATGGTGCAGTGTATAGAGCTCCAGCCTTGGAGTCAGGAGGACCTGAGTTCAAATCCTGTCTCAGACCAGACACTTGATACTTACTAGCAGTGTGACCTTGGGTAAGTCACTTAACCCAGTTGCCTCACAAAGAAAACAAACATACAAACAAAAAACTAATATGGGGAAGCTAGGTGGCATAGTAGATAGAGCACCAGCTCTGGAGTCAGGAGGATCTGAATTCAAATCTGGCCTCAGACATTTGACACTTACTAGCAGTGTGACCCTGGGCAAATCACTTAGCCTCAATTACCTCACAAAGAAAAATATACCAGGAATTCAGGGCTAATTCAATGTTAGAAAAAGCATCATCATAATTGACCATATCAACAACAAAACTAACAGAAATCATATGATTATCTCAATAAATGCAGAAAAAGCATCTGACAAAATATAATGTCCATTCCTATTAAAAACACTGGAGAGCATAGGAATAAATGAATTCTTCCTTAAAATGATAGATAGCATCTACCAAACACCACCAGCAAGCATTATTGGGATAAGCTAAAAGCATTTCCAATAAGATCAGGGTGAAATGCAGATGTCCATTATCACCACTGTTATTCAGTATTGTGCTAAGAAATATTAGCTGTAGCAATCAGAGAAGAAAAAGAAATTGAAGGACTTTGAATAGGCAAGGAAGAAGTACAGCTATCAGATGATATGGTATACTTAGAGAATCCTAGAGAATCCAGTAAAAAATTACTTGAAATAATAAGCAAATTTGGCAAAGTTGCAGGATGCAAAACAAACCCACACAAATCATTGCAATTTCTATACATTACTAACAAAGCCCAACAGCAAGAGATAGAAAGAGAAACTCCATTTAAAATTACTGTAGACATTACAAAATATTTGGGCATTTCCCTGCCAAAACAAACTCAGGAACTATTTGAACACAATTACAAAACACTTCTCACACAAATAACTATTTTATCAATTGCTTCAGGGTAAGCTGAGATAATATAATAAAAATGACAATTCAACCTAAATTAATTTACTTATTCAGCACCCTACCAATCAAACTACCAAAAATATTTTATAGAGCTAGAAAAAAACAGTAACAACATTCATCTGGAAGTATAAAAGGTCCAAAGTGTCAAGGGGACTAATGAAAAGAAATGCAAGGTAATGTGATCTAGCTGTACCAGATCTTAAAGTATATTATAAAGCAGCAATCATCAGAACTACTTTGTACGGGCTAAGACATAGAATGGTGGATCAATGGAATAGGTTAGATAAGTAAGATACAACAGTAAATGAGTATATTAATCTACTATTTGATAAATCCAAAGACTCCAGCTTCTGGGATAAGAAATCACTATTTAACAAAAACTGCTGGGAAAACCAAAATATACTATGGCAGAAACTTGGCATAGACCAACATCTCAAACTGTATACCAAGATAAAGTCAAAATGGATAAAGGATATAGATATAAAGGCTGATATTATAAGCAAACTAGGAGACCAAGAAATAGTTAACCTTTCATATCTATGGAGAAGGGAAGAATTTATGACCAAACAAGAGATAGAAAATATAATGTAATGCAAAATGGATAGTTTTGATTAGAGTTTTTGCACAAATGAAGCCAATGCATCCAAGATGAGGAGGGAAGCAGAAAAGTAGGAATTTTTACAACCAGTGTCTCTGATAAAGGTCTCATTTCTAAAATATATAGAGAACTGAGTCAAAATCATAAGAATACAACTCATTCTCCATTTGATAAATGGTCAAAGGATATGAACAGGTAGTTTTCAGAGGAAGAAATTAAAGCTATCAATAGTCATATAAAAATGTTCTAAATCACTATTTATTAGAGAAGTGCAAATCAAAAGGAATCTGAGTACCATATCACACCTATAAGATTGGCTAATGTGACAAAACAGGACAATGATAAATGTTGGAGAAGATATGGAACACTTGGAACATTAATGCATTGTTAGTGGAGTTGTGAACTGATTCAACCATTCAGGAGAGCAATTCGGCACTATGCCGAAAGGGCTATAAAACTGTGCATACCCTTTGACCCAGCAATAACACTTCTAGGGCTGTATCCCAAAGAGATCATAAAAATGGGCAAAGGAACTACATGTACAAAAAATATTTATAGCAGTTCTTTTTTATGGTGGCAAATAATTGGAAACTGAAGGGATGGTCATCAGTTGGGGAATGGCTGAAAAAGTTGTGGCTTATGAATGTAATGGAATACCATTGTACTATAAGAAATGGTGAGCAGGCAGATTTCAGACAAACCTGGAAAGACTTTTATTAACTGATTCTGAGTGAAATGAGCAGAACCAGGAGAATATTGTACAAAATAACAGCCACACTGTGTGATGACTGATTTTGATAGACTTGGCTCTTCTCAGCGATGTGAGGATCTAAGACAATTCCAACAGACTTATGATGTAAAATGCTACCCACACCCAGAGAAAGAACTATGGAGTCTGAATACAGATGGAAACATACTATTTGCTCTCTTTTTCCTTTGTTGTTTTCTTTTATTTCTTCATTCTCGTGGTTTCTCCCATTAGCTCTAATTGTTCTTTACATCATGACTAATGGGAAATATGCTTAATATGAATGTATGAATAAAGCCTATATCGGTTTGCACAGCATCTTAATGAGGGGAGAGGACAGGAAGGGGGAGAAAATTTAAAACTTAAAATTTTATAGAAGTGAATGTTTAAAACTAAAAATAAACTATTAAAAAGAAAAAAATGCTCTAAATAACTATTGATTAGAGAAATGCAAATCAAAACTACTCTGAGGTACCACATCACACCTATCAGATTCACAAAATAGGAAAATGATAAATGTTAGAGAAGATGAGGGAAAATTGGAACATTAATGCATTGTTGGTGGAATTGTGAACTTATCCAATCATTCTGGAAACCAATTTGAAACTATACCCAAAGAGCTACAAAATTGTACCTATCCTTTGACCCGGCAATGCCACTTCTAGGTCTGTATCCCAAAGAGATGATAAAAATGGGAAAAGGACCCACGTCTATAACATTTATAGCAGTTCTTTTTGTTGTGGCAAAGAATTGGAAATCGAGGTGATGCCCATCAGTTGAAGAATGGCTTAACAAGTTGTGGTATATGAATGTAATGGAATACTATTCTTCCATAAGAAATGATGAGCAAGTGGATTTCAGAAAAACCTGGAAAAACTTACATTGTGTTGCTGAGTGTATTGAGCAGAACCAGGAGAACACTGCACACAGTAACAACAACATAATGTGATTACCAACTTGGAGATACTTAACTTTTCTTAGCAATGTGAGGATCTAAGAAAATTCCAAAAGACCCATGATGGAAAATGCTATCCACCTCCAAAGAAATAACTATGAAGTCTGAATGCAGATCGGGACATACTATTTTCTCTCTTTTTGTTTCTTCTTTTTTCATTGTTTTTCTTTTTGGTTTGAATTCTTCTTTACAACAAGACTAATGTGGAAATATGTTTAATATTTCACATGCACAGCCTCAATCAGATTGATTGCGGTCTTAGGGTGGGTATAGCAGAGAGAGGGAGAGAAAACTTAGAACTCAAAATCTAATGGAAGTGAATGTTGAAAACTAAAAAATAAATAAATAAAATTTTTAAAAAGGAAAAGGAAAAAAAATGATTCTAAAAATATTCTGGAGTGGTGGAACCATAAAAAAGATGGAGTGAAAAAAGTTCCCTGCCCGAGACAACTTTAAAGTTTGGCAGGGAAGGTCTGTTACATCAGGATGGGAGAGGAGCACAGTCCAGTGCAGGCTGTGCCAGGGCAGACCCAGTCCCAGCAAACCTGGAGCAGGCCTCAGCGGTGACTGAATCAGTGGTAGCAGTAGTGTTTTCCAGATCTCTCAGCTCACAGATGCCAAAGACAACTTAGAAGATCATCAGGAAAGTTCTGCCACACCTGTTTGAGAATGATGCACAATCCAGCACAGGCTGCACCAGCAAAGGCCCAGTCCCAACCAACTAGGAGCAGCTTTTAGGAGCCATTTGTCAGTAGCTGCAGCAGCTGCTTCCAGAGTGCTCACCCCACAGATGGTAAGGGAGTCAAAAACTGGTCAGAAGGAGATTACAGGAGTCTCTTTGTTAGCACTTAGGTAGTACTCTGTTGCTTTGCCCACAGTCAGATCTGGGTCATAGTCCTGGGTGGCAGTCCCAATCCCAGGGAGAGCAAAAGCACTAGCTTACTAGAGCTTGCACTGATAGTGGAGTAGTGACTGGAGTAGTGACAGTCCTTATAGTTCTAGGCAAGAAAAGAGTATTTGTGTTCACTCACAGATCAGAAAACAGGCCAGGAGAGAAGCAATCACCTCTCCTTAGATAGTAACATCTTGGAAAAACAGAAAACTTACAGGCTCCTAGAATATCTGAAAACAGCTGCACACAATCCCTAATGCTTGGGACAGTGCACATTCCACCCTAGAAGCAGAGCCCTACTTTAACAAAGACGTAAAAGTCAAGTAATAGCCTTTGAAAATGAGCAAAGAACAGAACACAAAAACAAATTCTGACCATAGTTATTGTGATGACAAGAAAGGTAGAAACACACTCAGAAGAAGAAAACAAAGTAAAAGCTCTTGCATCCGAAGCTTCCAAGAAAAATATGAATTGGTCTCAGGCCATGGAAGAGTTCAAAAAGGATTTTGAAAATCAAGAGTTACAGGAAAAATTGGGAAGAGAAATGAGAGTGATGCAAGAAAATCATGAAAAATGAGTCAACAGCTTGGTAAACGAGGCAGAAAAAAATACTGAAGAAAATCATACCTTAAAAAAACAGACTAGGCCAAATGATAAAAGAGATTCAAGGTTGGTGGAGCCAATATGGTGGAGTAAAAGCAGGGACTCTTTTGAGCTCTCACCCAAACCCCTCCAAATACCTGTAGAAAATAATTCTAAACAAATTCTACAGCAATAGAACCCACAAAAAAAGATAGAATGAAATAATTTTCCTGCCCAAAACCACCTGGATGGTCAACAAGAAAAGTCTGTTGTGCCAGGCTGGGAGAGGAGCACAGTCCAGCAAGGATCACACTGGCAAAGACCATGCCCCAGCAAATCTGGAGCAGTCCTCGAGGGACTGAATCACTGGTAGCTGTGGTGGTTTCCATACTTCTCAAACCACAAATACCAAAGACGACTTAGAAAGGCAGTGCAAAAGGTCTGTTGGACCTGGGTGAGAGAGAAGTGCAGTCCAGCCCGGGTCCCAGCACAGCCCGAGGGCTGTGGTGGAGGTGGCAGTGGTGGTGGTAGCAGTAGCGGAAGCGACTACTGCTTCTTCCAGAGCTCTCAGCCCACAGCCGGTAAGGAGATTGAACAACTGATCAGAAGATTACAGGAATCTTTTTGCTGGCACTGAGACAGGATTCTGTTGCTTTGTCTATAAATTTGATCTGGGTCACAGTCCTAAATGATAGTTCTGGGGTGACAAGGAGCACTGGCATAGCATAGATTGTGGCAGCAGTTGAGAGGGAACCCTCCTCATAATTCTAGGACAGAAAAGGGTGCTTGTGGTCACTGACAGACTAGAGCACAGGCCAAGAGAGTAGTTATCACCTCTCCTTATTTCATACCACCTTGGAAGAATGAAAACTTACAGGTCCCTAGAAATATCTCTGAAAACAGCTATGCAAAATCCCTGAAGCTTGGGACAGTGCACCCTCCACACTGGAAGCATAACCTTACCTTAACAAAGAGTTTAAAAGTCACGTAATTGTCTGGGAAAATGAGAAAATACCAGGAAAAATCTATAGAATCTTACTTTGGTGACAAGGAAGATACCAAGAATCGCTAACCCAGTAAAACTGAGTGTAATCAGTGAGGGGGAAATTTGATATTCAATGACATAGAGGAATTTAAAGCATTCCTGAGAAGCCAGAGCTAAATAGAAAAATTGACTTTCAAATACAAGACTCAAGAGAAGTGTGAAAAGGTAAACAGGAAAGAGAAATCATAAGGGACTTATTAAAGTAGAACTGTTTATATTCCCACAAGGAAAGATGATATTTGTAACTCATGAGACCTTTGTTATTATTTGGGTAGTTGAATGAAATATATATAGACAGAGGGCACTGAGTGAATTGAATATGAAGTGATGATAACTAAAAAATAAAATTAAGGGTGAGAGAAGAATATACTGGGAGAAGGAGGAAGGGAGAAATAGGATAGGGTAAATTATCTCACGTAAAAGAGGCAAGAAATAGCTTTTACAGTGGAGGGGAAGAGAGGGTTGGTGAGAGGGAATAAGTGAATTTTAGTCTCATAGGATTTGGCTTAAAGAGGGAATAACATACACAATCAATTAGGTTTAGAAATATATCTTACCCTACAGGAAAGTAGGGGGGAAGGGCATAAGAGAGGGTGGGAATGATAGAAGGGAGGGCAGATTGGGGGAGGGGATAATCAGAAGCAAACACTTTTGAGGAAGGATAGGGTCAAAGGAGAGTATAGAATAAATGGGGCAGGGCAGGATAGGATGGAGGGAAATATAGTTAATATTTCACATTACTATTATGGAACTGTTTTGCCTGACTACACAAGTATAACCTATATCAAATCGCTTCCCTTCTCAATGAGGGATGGGGGTAGGGAGGGAGGAAGCAGAGTTTTAAAAACAAATGTTAAAACTTGTTTTTACATGTAACTGGGGAAAACTGAAAGCCTAAAACTAAAAAAATGCAAAATATTATCAATGTGAAAGATTGATCCAAATCACTAAGAACAGAAATTCAAATTAAAGATTACTCTAAGGTTTCACATTGTACCCAGTAAGTTGGCAAAGATCACAGTTGGGAATAATTAATGATAATTTATAATAATTAATGTTGAAGGGCCTGGAGGAAGAAATACAAACTAATACACAGATGATAGAACTGTGAACCAATGTAACAAAAGTATGTATACAATTTGACCCAGAGATCACAATGTTAGGGCTATATCAAAAAGAGGTAAAATGATATATTTTAACTATGATTTTTTTGTGGTAATAAAGAGCTGGAGACAAAGTAAGTTTCCTTCAAATGAGAATGGATTAAAAAAATTGTGGTAGATGAATGTAATGTACGTTATCATGTCATATGATCTGAAGAATTTGAGGAATTCAGAGAATCCTGGGCAGAATTATTTGAAGTGTTCTGTTACACAATTAGTAGAACTGAGAAAAAAATCTAATGATTATGTAAATTCAAATAGCAATAATATGAAATAGAATGTTTTACAAGCATAGGTTTAGGCATGGATAAGAAGGGGACCATGTGTGTAGAAAGTTGTACATTCAGATGAACTTATATGTTGGATTTGCTGACCTGCTCACTTTGTTCTGTTTAAAAAAAAATGAGGTTATATGGTTATTTTTTAAGATCTTTTAAAATACAGGGAATTATTAAACTCCTGGTTTAGTAGTTAAGAAGGACATCAGAGCAGCATAACTTATCTAATTATAGTAACAATAACTTTAGTGAAAGGTATTTGTTTGTATTATTTATGCTATGAATCAAAAAGAAGAAATAACAATATAGTACTTGATTGCATTTATGATATTTCTCATAAAGTAAATTTGTCTTGAAATGGTGGAGTAAATTTCATGTTACCTAGAAGTCTTCAAGTCATTGAGACAAACATTATACAATAATGTGATAATTACTGTATTCCTTTAAGTTGGTAGAAACCATGGTTGTGAAAATGCTATGCTTTAAAAGTCATTTTTAAGTAGCAATCTTTGCCTTACACACACATACATAAACACACACAAAGCCAGTCAATTAATATGTTGTTGTTCAATCATTTTTCAGTTGTGTCCAACTCTTAAGTCTGCCTTTGTTCCATGATATTTCTCTGCCAAACAAAATGAGGGGGAGATTTAAGCAATTATCCAGTGAATTCAATCGAATGCATAGTCAGTATTGAACAGTAATTCATATCTTAGGCCCCCATTTCCTCATTTTCATGTACTTTGCATAGTCATTACTAGAACTTTCCAGTCTATTTTAACACAGCCAAATTAATTATGTACAGACTCCTCTCAAATCCATTTATTTTCCCTCATTAAATCTCAACTTTTAAACTATGTAAATCCCCCTTTCTGCAGAGGAAGCATCTGGATTTGATAAATGATCCACGTAAAAGAAAAATCAAATGAAATTCTAAAGAAAGTTAAAATCAAAGTGTACCTATAAAGCTAGCAACAAAAAAATGAAGATAGGCAGTTCTATGTGTCAACCACCTGAATTGTAATGCTATACTTCAGTTTACAAATGTGCAGTTACTAGGATTATACTCAGGAAAATGGAGGGAAAAAGAATTGAAGGCATGAATAAAATTGGAAATCCATTACCTTCTCAGTGTTTGATTAACTGTTCCAAATCACATAAGTGAAGGTGAAAAGATAAAACATACATTCACTTTTTTTTTCTTGAACTGCTCAACTGAGATAGGCATTTATCTTTAGCAGGAGGTCAGTCTAAGTGGAACGGAGTAACGAAAGACTGTGGGAAAATTACAAGTCAGTCCTGACAACTCAACCTTATTATCATTAAATGATTCTCAGGGTGAGCAAGGTTTTATTGGCAGCAGGGAAACATTCAGGTGTCTGCTGGAAACAACAAGTTATATGTATTGGCTATTAGCTTTAATTTGTTTTGGTTATCTGGGTAAAGTTTTAGGTTGTTGTTATTATTTTTTTCTTTCCATTTAAGGGTAGCAATCTGAACCTAAATTGGAGCCCTGCCTGACTCCATCTGCTCAGTGTAGTGATTTTAACTCCAAGCTCCTGAATAGTGATAAAGGAGTATGGGGATAAATACTAAAAAGAGGAATAGGTTAATCCAACAATAGAAAGGAGGTTTGGTTGACTAAAACTCAATTTCATGTGAATTTTTTTTACCTATGCCAGCCTCTCATTAGTAGAATTTAATATGTGTAAACAAATGGAATACAGTAGAAAATATGAACTAGGATGGTTTAAAAATCAGACATTTCATTTCTAAAAAAGAAAACCAAAACTTTTGAATGACAATGCTTCTATAATGACTTAATTAACTATAAGATTTTTGAATGTTAGGTAGCATTCCAGTGTACTCACATACTTTCTACATACAATGCCACCATTTTGAACACAATAGAACCTTCTTCTAAATGTGGCCAAAACTTCAATTTGAAGGATTCATTCGTTCTAAATACATTTCTTTATTGTTGTTGTTCTGTTGTTTCAGTCATGTCCAACTCTTTATGACCTTGGCAAAGATACTGGAGTGGTTTTCTGTTTCCTTCTCCAGCTTATTTTACAGATGAGGAAACTGAGGCAAACAGGATGAAGTAACTTGTCTACGGTCACACAGCTATTAAATGTCTGAGGCCATGTTCAAACTCATGTCCTCCTGACTCCAAGGCCAGTGCACTATCCACTGTACCACCTAGCTGCCCCCATATTCTTAATGTGAAAAAGTAAATGACATTTAAATATAATGTATATGAAACTGTTCATTGACTTGCTGCAATTTTATATGTGTGTGTGTAGTTACAAACTATTTCTCTTATTACAAAAGGTATTTCTGAATATTCTTTATCTTTCTTGTATTTCAATGAAATGTTTTAACAATAATTCTACTAACCCAGTGAAACTGAATTGAGACAATCATCTGGGTAACTCAGCAGGTACCTTACTTTAATTTGAATCATCTGGCATTTCTGCTGGACAGCTAATGGTTGATTGGGAGATTCGAAAGATATTGTCAATTCAATCGAATATTTCCTTATTTTTTAAAAAAGGCTACCACATTTAAAATACAGTATATGAATGATTTTTAATTTTTTTATGTGGAACAAATCATATATGTTCTCCTTCCCACCATCTATCCCATGGCTTTGTTTGGCAGTAAGAGATATTTGGCTTTTTACAGATACACAGAGGGATGGAATTTATATCAATCTGGAAATAAATAACTTAAAGAAAATTTGCTCTTCTCCTTGCCCCATGCTTATGCATCACTTGTATGCATAGACCTTGTTAGCTGTATATATATTGCTTGTGCATAAATCCGGTCGAGGCACTTTGTTCAACACACCTCATTGATTCCCTTGCCTTAACTGATTAGAATTCAAAATATTTTACCTGGAAATCATAGCACTCTATGTTGTAGTCTTTCTAGCCTCATCTTGTGTTACTTCTACCTACTCTAGATGTCAGCTGAACTGTACTTTGCTCTGATCCTAATATACTTCTTGTATTTTCCCAATTCTGTAACTGAATTCAGTTCTGTGCCAGAAATGGCAATTTTTAAATTCCTATCCATTTTTTAAATCAACTTGAAGGAAACCTTCTGAAACCTATTCTCTACAGAGCCAATGTGATATTCTTAATGAAGAGTACTGATGAGATCACTCCAATACTGAAAAAAAGGTAGCAGGTACCTATTTCTTTTCTGTTAAATTACAAATGCTTCCAGTGACATTTAAAATATTTTAGAGGGTAGATCTACCAAATAGGTTATGTAGGTATGCATGCATATACATGTGTGTGTATATAAAATGCATGTTACATTATACAATATGCATTAATATATAATGTATAATACATGTATACATGTAATTTATAACATTTTATTAAGCACTAAAATATTTTGATGAAGAATAACAAAATAAAAGTTTCTATGTCAAACTGTGTATTTCTCTTACTTAGTTGAAATGTATTTTCATTTTTAACAACATAGTAACAAAATCGACATCTGTGTCCACTTTTCAACTTTTTTTCTCTATATTTTTCATATTGTATTGATGACATTTTAATGGTTTCTTTGCTTCCTCATCATTGGCTACTGAAGTCATCTTCTCAATAGAAGTGTTCTCTTATAATAAATGTATAAAGTCAATTAAAATCATCAACATGTTGGTTTTATCTGAAAAATGTCTGGCTATGTTCTGTTTCTGAAAAGTGGCAAAATACATACTTAATGATCAGTTTCCTTTTTTTAAATTGATTTATTTTGATTTATCAACAATCATTTCCATAAGCTTTTGAGTTTTAAATTTTTCTCTCCCTCCCTCCCTGCCTCTGTCCCCAAAATAGCATGCAATCTGATATAGCCTATACATATACATTTCTATTAAACATATTTTCACATTAGTTATGTTGTAAGTAAGAATTAGAACAAATAGGAGGAACCACCAGAAAGAGGAAACAGAACACAACAGAAGGAAAAAAAAATAGCAAATAGTATGCTTTGATCTGCATTCAAACTCCATAGCTCTTCCTTTGGATGTGGATAGCATTTTCCATCATGAGGCCTTTGGAGATGTCTTTGATCCTTGTATTGCTGAGAAATGTTAAGTCTATCAATATTAGTCATTGCACAACATGGCTGTGACTGTGTACAATATTCTCCTGGTTCTGTTCACTCCACTCAGCATCAGACCATGTAAGTCTTTCCAGGTTTTTCTGAAGTCTGCCTGTTCATCATTTCTTATAGCACAATAGTATTCCATTACATTCATATACCACATCTTGTTCAGCCATTCCCTAATTGATGGGCATCCTCTCAATTTCCAGCTCTTTGCCACCACAAAAAGAGCTGCTATAAATATTTTTGTACATGGGGGTCCTTTTCCCATTTTTATAATCTCTTTGGGATACAGCCCTTAGAAGTGTTATTGCTGGATCAAAGAATGATCAGTTTTCTGAAGTGATGATTCATTCTGACCTATCTTTACAGATTTGTAAGCAATTATTTCCCTTCAAGAATTCTACAAATATAACCAAACTCCCTATTCCTCACATAGAATATCCCATCTCATATTGGCTTTTGTATAGTATCTCCCATACCTAAAATGCACTCCTCTATCTCTCGTTCTTCTACTTTCTCTAATTTCCTTCAAAGCCAACTCAAGCATCTTCTTCTACATAATGCCCTTCCTGATCCTCTCAGTAGTAAGTGCCTCTCACTAAAAATTACATGGTTATAACTTTGTGCATGGAGTGCAGGGCTTTCTAATAGCTAATATTTGTGTGATAATTGAAGATTTACAAAGAGCTTTACAATATCTAATTTGATCCTTGCAACAACTCTGGGAGGGAGATGCTATGATTAACCCCATTTTTACAGATGGGTGAACTAAGGCAAAAAGACATTAGGTAGGATTAGATCTTCATGACTCCAGGTCCATCATTCTATCCCCAAGAAGCAGATGATAAGCAAAAGTCCATTCAGACATAAATTTTAACAAGCTTTTTGGTTTCTTATAAGGGTTAAGAGAGAATACTACTAATAGAAGTATGAGAATAACTAACAGTGTTAGTTTCTGTGTATGATCTCTGTGCTTGCAGTGAGCAGTGAGGGGGTGGAGTACATCGAAGTATGCATGGTCAAAGGATCAGAGATTCTAAAGGCTTAAAGTTATTTAGACTTTTAGACAAAGGTGATTGTAGTGGGAGACTGTTCTGCTATCTATTGGACAAGTAAAGTGAGGGTATTTTCAAAATGGCCTAATAAGGAGTGAGGAATGAGGAGAAGAAATATAAAGAAATTATCCCTAATTGTACCAATAGAGCAAGGGGCTGAAGGGAATTAATGCCCAGTCTCTGGGTTAGTTAGCTTTGGCATGTATGTTTAAGGTGCTTCATAAATAGCCTGATGTAGTGGCTAGAGCACTGAACTTATTGTCAGTAAGACATGTGATAGAATCCTGCTTCAGACATTTTCTGGGTATGTAATGCTAAGCAACTCGTTCACCCTCACTGAGACTGTGTTTCCTCATCTGTAAATGACATAACGTAGATAAAGCATTAGGAAAACCATAAGCTGATGACTGTGTTTGGGGTGATTGGTGAGCTGGTATTATTAATGTTTGAGAGAGAAGAAGAGAAACTTGTTTTATATTAATTTTATATAATGATAACAATAATAATAAAAATAACAATAATAATAGCTAATATTAGTATAGCATTTACTATGTGATAGGCAACGTGCTAAGCATTTTCTAATTATTAACTCACTTAATATTCTTAAATATAGAATAATGATTCAGTATTGTCTAATTTATTATAATTAAAATGTTTTGTTCTGTTTTTTTTTCTTTCAAACTTCTGGGCCACACTGGCCAAGTGACTGACTTTTTGAAACAAAAATTGCTAACTTTTAAAAAAATTTTATTTCAGTAGCCTTTGAATTTTGGATGCAATTGATAAAGTCAACAACATGACAAAATAAAGTATCTATTAAGGGCAGATAACTTATTTAGGCTAGATTCATCCACAGATGCATTTATTCACTTAAAAGACTGTTCATCCAGAAAATGAGAACATTAACACATAACAAAAACACAATATCCATTATTCAAACAGAAAAAAAACAGACAACTTCCATTAAGAATAATCTCGTAATATTTTGCTCACTTTGTGATTTTAGGAGTTCCTGAAAGACACAATAATTAAAGGTATTGAAAAGATAAAAATTTCATCCAACTCCATTATCCTAATAATAAAAATGTCTGATAATATTTGATGACACCCTGTGAACTTCAATACATTTATAAAGTTCTATTGGTTTCATGGATCCAAAACAGTAGAGATAGAATTAATTGGAGTTATCTAATCAGGATGACAGGTTTCTTTACGTTATTTAAAATGTGAGTAAGTCCTACAAAACGTTTTGTCTCTCAGTCAAGTTAAGTGCATTTGCCCTATAAGCCCTATTAAAATTGAAAAAAAATTAAACTATAATTTAGCTCTTAATTTTAAAATGCGTAAAACAAATCATAGCCTGGTCAATGCTAAAAAATAGGTGAATAGAAAACACTGCATTCATAAACTCTGACTTCAGTTTGACAGGTGAGTATTTATGCTAAAGGGGTATCCATAATCTGCACTGTTGAAGAACAGGTTTGGTAACTGAAAACTTACATGTCCCACCTTGAACATATGTGTATATGTAGATATCATGGAGGTGGTATAAGGGGGTGGGAGAGGTTTTTTTTTTTAATCAGCAATAGTGTAGAACTACACAAAGCTTTTAGATCCATTTGGATATTAATTTTTTGTCAGTTGCTGAGTCAGAGGGTTGAGCATTTCAAATAGTTGTTCTAATATATAACTTCCTATTTATTTAATAAAACATGCCTTTACTTAGCTGTTTAAATTAATAACTTATTGGTTTCATTTACTAAGTACTTGATCATATCAATCACAATACAATTAATGAGTTACTCCAATCTGGGAAAGATAGCAAAAATGCTGGATTACCAAAATGAGATCTAAGCAGACCTCCGAAGGCTAAATCTAACAAGCTGAAATGAAATGCCATGGCATTTAGATGACAATGGATCTACATCATAGTCAATTACTTATGTGAAGGTCATATTCTTCAAGTAGAATGTAAACTTATTGAGGGCAATAGCAGTTTTATTTTTGTCTTTGAATCCCAACAACCAATATAGTGTTTGAATATAACAGATGTTTAAGAAACATTTGCTAAATTAAATTGAATTTAAAAGGGTACTCTTGGGTTTAAACAATAAGCTACACAATTGTAGGATCAGGACACATAGCTAGGAAGCAGTTCTCGTCAATTGAAGACACTGAATGAATTTCATAATACATTCTGGGATCATATTCTTTAATATTAACTAAGAATGTTCTAAAAGCCTGAAATAAAAAATGAGGCTGATCAAATATACTACTGCTACTACTACTACTAATACTAGTACTAGTGCTGTTACTACTACTGCTTCTACTACAACATCTACTGCTATCACCACCACCACTATCACCTCTACTGATGCTAGAACTACTACTATAAGCAGCACCGACAATGTTGCTATCACCACCAATACTACTAATGCTACTTCTTCTATTACCTCCACTACTACTACTATTACTACTACTACTACTACTACTACTATCACTATTATCATTACCACTACTACTGCTACTGTTACTACCACTACCAAAATTACTATTCCTCTATTATTACTATTACTGCCACTCCTGCTACTGTTGCTGTTGCTTTTGCTACCCCCCACTACAATTACCATGATTACTACTATTAGTGCTAATACTTCTAATATTGCTGTTGCTACCACTGGTGTCACTATCACCACCATAACCACCATTATTACTACTACTACTACTACTACTACTACTACTACTACTACTACTACTACCACCACCACTATAACCACCACCACCACCACCACCAGTACAATTACTACAATTACTGCTCCTGCTGCTGCTTCTGTTACTATTAATACTATTATTACTACTACCATTATCTAACTAACTAGCTAGCACTTACATAGTGCTTACTATGTGCTAGACATTATGCTAAGTGCTTATTCAATTCTTACAACAACCCTGGGAAGTAGGTGTTATTTTTATCCACATTTTAGAGATGAGAAAACTGAGGCAGGGACATTATGTGACTAGTCCTACTACTACTACTACCACCACCAGTACTACTACCACTACTAGGACAACTACATGGTAATATTTCTTTAATGCTTTTAACTTTATAAAGTATTTTACTCCAAGCAGCAACTTTCACAGTATTAATGGAATTATGATTTCTTGAGTGATGGAGATTATGATTCTACTTTTTATGACTACCAAGATAGGCTTTAGCAAAATATAGTTCAATTCTGAGTACCTTCAATGATGCTTAAAAGGAATAAGCATTACTGCTCCCAGAACAGAAAGACAAGAATGGTGAAGAGACTAGAAGTCATAACATAATAGGATGAAAGCAATTAATTTTGGATTTTTAGCTTTTACAAAGGCAGATGTAAATGTTTAGGGCAAATATAAAACAGTCTTCAGATAATTTAAGGATTGTAATGAAAGGACTAAGTTCTATTCTGTAAGAAAGGGCAGAAATAGGAAGCAGAGGCAGATGTCATTGTGAGGAAGATATTTTCAAAATGAGGAAAGAAAAATCCTATAAGACCTATTCAGAAGTGATACAGGAAAATCACACGTTACCTTAAGGGGCAATGATTATCACCACCACAGGAAAGATGACCATTTGTTATGAATTTGTGTGTGTAAAAGAATCTAGGATTTCAAAGGGACTTCAGAGTTTTCCTCGTCCAAATTATATTTGCTGTAGATAGAGGCCATATATCGAGTAAGATTTGAATTAGATTACCCTTGAGGTCTCTTCCAACTCTGTCTAAATATGATTCTATGATTTATAAGTTTAAATTATGGTTTTACATTATGACAAACTAGTGACAGCTATTTTATCAACTCTCTCTCTCTCTCCCTCTCCCTCTCTCTCTCTATCACATACACAACTATGTTTTAATGACTTAGAGAAGCAGAATTGTGCAGTAAGTAGAGTGTTGGCCTTGGAATATTAAACAATGGGCATAATCCTGCTTCAGACACAAGTTATATAAGCCAGGGCAAGTCATTTAATCTCTCTCAGCCTAAATTTTCACATTTACAAAATGGGGGGATTGAATTTAATGATTTCTAAGGTTCAAAAATAATTATTTGAATAAATATGACAATGATGCCCCTGATATTTCTCTATTTAAAAAGTGAGTTGTAGTTTAAGAGCAAGATTTAATGAAACGGATTGAAAGACAAAATTTGTCAACTGCTTACAAACTTGGCCTTATGCATATTATTCTTTAGCTTATTTCAAGATCTTAGGTTTCAAAGACCAGCAGCCTTTTTGAACTTCAGTTCTAATTGACTGAGTACAAGAGTCTTATCTATAATTACTTTTAGTAAATTCTATGGAATGCATTAGGTACCTACATTCAGGATCTGCATATCCTTTTGTTTTTAATTTTCCTATTAAAATTTGAGAAGAGTAAGATTTTGTCTCTTTCCCAAAGAGGTTTCCCCATGCTCTTGTCCCAATCGCTAGTAAATTTAAAATAGTAACCAAATTATGGTTGTTGTATGTAATAGAACAGAACCATTATTTACCTTTAGAAACAATAAACATGAAGAACCCAGAGAAGTATGTGACGATTCATACAAAGTGCCACAAAGTGAAATAAGCAGAATCAGTAAAAACTGTACACAATGAGTACTGTTAGAGGCTAATATACTATGATGGACAGTCTGAGTTAATTAGCTCTTCCTATCTCTCCCCCTTCCTTTCACCTCTATTCCTGGCTCCCTAATCCCAGAGCTATTATGAACTACAGTACTGTGGAATAGACTTGGAAAATTTGAGATATCTTGAAGCTCATTGTATTGACCAAACATCTCTAAATAAGAAATGAGAGACCTTCTAGTCTTCATTTATTAGTTGGGGAACTTTGACAACATAGGGCATTTAATCTATTTGATGTATTGGTTAGTTTCATAGTGTTAATTTCCTTTCTCCTTTCCTCTTTCCCTTCCTCCCTTCTCTCTCCCTCCCCCTTCCTTCCTTCCTCCTCTTCCTTCCTTCCTTCTTTCCTCCCTTCCATTCAACCATCATTCTTTCCTTCCCCCTTTATTGTACAGAATGGATATCTGGGTATGTATAGGTAGAGCATAGGATCTATTTGGATACATAATAGCCTCTGATCCTTATTTAAACAACATTTTAAAAGCAAATATGATTTGCATTCTTTCGATGGTCCCGTTACCCTTAAAGTCAAATATCTTTTTTTATTTTAGACTTAAATGCTAAAACTTAAGTACACAATAGAGAAAAGAAAAGGAAACAAACTTAAACACAAAAAAGAAAAGAAAAGCATGCCATGTGCACAGCAGAACATAATAGAGGATTCAAAATATGTAGCAATAAATTTTCATTTCAAGAAAGTCTATATAATAAATACTATGCATTTTATTGAAAACTGTCCATCTTTTCATGCTTCCTTATAAATTTTCTTTATTCTCTGCTGTGCACTCTTTACTTTGTTCCTTTTCCCCTTCTTCCCACCAAGAAGGCTACAGTTTACATAGATGTATTTATACATAGATATACACATAGACATATATATCCATGTACATTCAGATAAATATACATACATATATATATATATATACGCATTCATACATACATAGACATATATTATCCCTAACTATTCTACTCCTCATCTTTGTTTTTATTTGTGTGTATCTCATTTCTTATCATTCCTGACTCCTCTACTTAACTTCTACCTGCTACTTTGCCTTCCTATTACTTCACCTACTCTCCTCCAAGGATCTCTCCCTTCTCCTCACATTCCCATTAATCTAAACACCTTTCTATACTCTCCTTTAACCTATTCCTTCACCATTCCCTCTAGAGATCCCTCCTTTATCTTCTACCCCTCCCTATCCCCTTCACATTTTATTTCTTTCTGAATTTGGGAAACTTTTATACTCTTTTAGATATCTATGTATTGCTTCCTCTTGAACCCATTCCCTATGAAAGTAGGTTTTCAGAACTAATAGCCCACTTCCTTCATCTGCTTCCTCTGTATTAGTTCTTCCTCTCACACCTCATTTGTACAATTACTCTGTTTGGTTGTTCCTAAATAGTTTTACTTTTTAAAGTCATTATCATACTAAGATCTACAACAATCTTTCTTAACAACTACATAATTACTAATAACAGTCTTAGACATCCATTTTACATTTTAAATATGTAAAAAGTAAATAGTCTGTCCTGATTAAGTCCCTTGTAATTAATCTTTGGTATGTACCTTATATTTCTCTTAGTTCTTATATGTCAAATCTTCTATTTAAGTTCAGTTTTTTTCCTAACAAAGTCCTAGAAGGCTGACAATTCATTAAATGTCCATTTTTTTCATTCAATATTATGATTAGTTTTCCTGGGCATATGTTTGGCTGCAACCCCAACTTTTTTGCTCTTCAATGTATACTGTTCCGTGCAGTCTTTTAGTGTTGCTGCTGTTAGGTCTTAGCTGTCAAATATCTTTTAAATTGTTAATTTGCACAGATAGGGAAGTTGAGGTGATTCCCCAAAAAGTATTAAAGCTTTTATTATTTTTAACATGTAGCATTATTTTCTCTTAAAGGGAGTTAGAGCTGGAAATGACCTTCTCTGTACTAGATATATTTTTAAAGACATATTTACACAAAACAGGAAATATTTTTTAAATAAATAGAAATATGTTTTTCTATACTTAACTAGATTATATTAAAAATCCATGAATGACTACCTAGTATGCTTTTTACTCAAACTAGAGAATGCAAACATTTGAGGATGGTATAGAATGTGGACAAAATATCTTGGAAAATATAAATAATAAAAAATAGAATCCTACGTTTTCCTCCATTAAATCATATGTGTTTAGTTTAATTATTGAATTGATCCAAATCAATTGATTTTTCCTCTTTAAATAATTCATTATGTAAAAGTTTTATGAAGAGATGTGTAATTTTTTTATTTTAGAGTTCAATATTTGAGAGATTTAAAAAGGATTGTCAAGTAATTAGCTTTATTAATGTTAGAATCCACATTGAAATTATGCTTTATGATGTGAGGAGAACTTTCACAATGTGTCATAAATAGCAAAAGTTTAATGAGTCTTCCAACTTAGTTTAAATATCAGTATTTCCCTTGGGGCCTGGATATGAGATACTTTTGACCCTAACTTTTTATTTTAGCCAGTTGCATTGATCCCAAACAGGCATTTGAACTAATTAAATTTTTCATTTGACATATTTGAGATCAGCTATCCATTCTTTGACATTGATAAGATTGTATAAAATAAATATATATTTTTTTGCAGACTAAAGTTCAATCTAGATGCTTCAAATATCTAAACATAGATCAATTCAATCTACCAGTAATAATTTAGGGGACAATTTGCCTTAACCAAAGCTGTTATTTATAGTATCAAACTATTGCATATGTTTATACTAGAGCCTGAATGAGGTTTACCTACTTTTTTTAATAAAAAAAGTATTGTTTGGTGGTATAAATATTATGAACTTCAGTTTGAGAGTATAAAAATTAGACTATGAAGAGAATTACCGTGTGATCCTTGAGATGTGATCCTTAGCAGAATTATGAGCAGGTCAGATGCTACCTCCTCCACAAAGCCTTAACTAATTTAAGATTCTACTCCTTTCATGAAGCCAAGAACGATTTCCTTCTTCCTCAAGCTCTAATGGGATTTTATTTGAACCTAATCTTTGTATTATGCCTGTACATGTTTAAGTCTTTTTTATCCATACTGAATTGAAAACTCCTTTAGTATAGTAAGTATGTCTTCTGCTCTGTATTCTGCTCAGCATTTAGTATCATTACTTGCACATGGTAGGTAATTCAGTAATTTCATTTGGAAATATATTAATGGTTTCCTGTTAGCTTCTCTCTGATATATATATGTATATATAATATATTCATATATATAAACATACATATATATGTACATATTAAATATGTATTATGTGTATATGTAAGTTGCTTATGTGTGGCAATAAGTAAAAACAGTCATTTAGTCGTCTGCATGCTTATAATCATGGATTGTCCTTGCTGAAAGGTACTAATATACTAAAGCAAATTTTCTCAATCTGTACATGAGAAACCTGAAGCTCAGAGAGATTACAGTACTTGCCCAAGGTCACACATCTAGTTTAGTGCCATTTCTACTTTGATATCCATGATATTAGTTATTAATGATTGGGTCCAAATATGATCATAATTGAAGAAAATTGCTTTATTACAAAAATGCTGAGAGATTCTTTTTACCTTTTCCCTCTGTCATTTATAAACATTACATGAAATAAAATAACAAAAAAGATGGAGACAGATTTTATAATAAAATTTGCTATATGGTTTTAATACTTTCCCATTATTATTTACATGAATAATAAAATTTATAGAATTTTTGAAAGTATGTTGCTGCCACATGACATCAGATGAGAGCATTTCGAATGATAGTAGACTCTCTATCCTTTCAGGCACCTGAGAGAATTTAAACTACAACTTGACCAACTCTGGAAATGTGAAGAAAATATTCCTAAAGACAGTCAGAGAAAAATAAACAAAAACAAAACAGGTTGATTTTGTGGGACTACATAAGTTTGTATAGTCACCTGGTGATCAACCAGGTATTGTAAATTGCATCCATAAGAGTCAGAGTGACATTGCCATGTCAATCTTCTATTAAGACTCTCCTTTCTTGTTCCCATTCTCAATCAAAGACTGAGGTCTAGAAACCGGGAGTGAATAAATGACATTTCTCTTTTGCCAAAGGATTTTTTTTGCTTTTGTTATCTAATCAAAACTTGGCAGAGTACCTAGTGCATAATTTGTTGATAAATTGGGAGGAGAGTTCATAATGGGCTTATGTCCTACCACTTCCATGAAGTCTTTCCTGATCCCTTCAGTTGAGATGTTCCTCCTTTACTCTTTCATAACATCCTGTACTTCTTCATATGTATCTTATTCTAATTTTTGTTACATATATTTGGTGATATCTTATGTTTGCTATTAGAATGAAGGCTCCTTGAGGACAACAGCAGCTTCTTACTGTATTTTTACATCCCTATTATCTGGAAAAACCCCATGTATTAGGCAGATGGCATATGTTTTTGAATTGATGTGTATGTCTTCTGTAAGTACTTAATTAACAGGACAATACCATTATTGTAGATTTATAGATATTTCTATTTTGGGTCTTTAAAATGTTGATTGAAATGACCTTTATTATTGGAAAAGATAGTTACAGTAATGAAATAAGAGATCTGTTCAGAGAATTGATGCCTATCACAGTGATACAAACTGGCTGAAAGGGGGAACGTAGAAAGAATGTTAGTATAATTGCTAAATTTTTCCTGGATTATTATAAAACAAAAATTAAGGCTACCCCAGGATGGGGGAGTCCAAGAATAAACTAGCTCTGCCACCTTGAGCTAGGAAAGTAGCTAAAACCAGGATGAGGTCTATGAGGGCTCTTAGGTATGTCGATTATTTTACTTAAGCCAATGAGAGAATAGATAGGAGCAGAATATAAAGGTGAGAATATTCACAACTAGAGTATTTTATTCTCCAGTGATGAGTTATACAGGGGGAAGAATTTGGGTTCCAATGGGGAAAAGAGTATGGAAAGAATTGAAAATATAGTCTTCCCTCAGAGTACAACTTGATTTTGGGGAACTTAAAGAAATAGAAGAGAATTAGTGAAGTTTTACTTTAGGTCTTCTATTGGTTTACCCATATATTTCTTAGGAAGTTAATCCAGGAATAGCCATTACTTTTAAACTATCTTCTTTTTGTTTTGTTTTGTTTTGTTTCACTTTAGAAGAATAAATCCTTTTTAGATAAAGCAGAAACATTAAGTTTATATCCCCCCCCATCCTCAGGATTACAATAGGGGAAAATACAGTATAATGACTTAGTACACCACCTTTACTTGAAAGTGACCTATGACAAGGTGAATATTTGTTATGCACTCTTTATGGAAATAGCATCTTCATGGAATGAACCTTACATCTAATTAGCAACACACATAGTATTAGGAATATATAGCAGGTATAAAAAGTAGGTTTTAAAAACATGGTAATAAATGGATGAGGCAGACTAATCTGATCTTGTTGATTTAGAGGTCTTCCTTTAGCAACCTTTATGGGGAAAATGGCATTGGGAGCCCAGCTGTGTTCTTTAAAAGGACATTTATTTTAATTTAAATTCTATCTATTTTTACGCTAATGATAGTGCCAGTGGCCATTTTATGAACAGTTGCTTGATTCAAATTACAATGCAACTTCCTAATTAATGAAGTTCAATTTCTTAACTATAATAAAAAATAATTGCATTGTGAGAACTATTTAAAAATTTCTAAGCTGTCCCCAAATCACCCAGTTCAGTGGGGTACATATCCAGAGGAAAACTGAGTTTCAGCAGATATTCATGGATAGATTTACAATATATGAATGAAAGTTATTATTTTTTGAAGAGTTGATGTAACTTTATTTTTAGAAAACATCAACTTGTCATTTCTCAAACAATGAAAAATATATCCACACATTTATGTAGTCATAGTGGTGTCCTGTTATCATTAGAAATGTATTTAGTTGTTTTAGACCTTTTGCTCCTAAACTTGGACGAGCCAGATTCCTTCTAATTCTGAAGTTGGTTCCTGGTAATAAATTAGAGTCTTTGAAGGCATCACATTTAGGGCCATTGAAAACAGAGTTAATGGACCACTGTATTTAGCAGAGTATCTTCCAGGCCAGGAACTCTCTCCATACTCATTTATGCCTGCTATCTTTATTTGGCTCCCTTCAAATCTCAGCTAAAGGTACACCTTCTGTAAGAGGCCTTTCTCAGTCATTAATCTTAGTACATTCCCTCTAGATTACCTTCAATTCATTCTTTATGTAAGTATCTTGTTTGTACATAGTTCTTTGCAATTTTTTTTTCCTCCTAAAAGTCTGTGAATTCCTTGAGAGTACAGTGAATTTTTGTCTGTCTTTCCTTTGATTTGTTTCCCTGATATTAAGTACAGTGCGTGGAACATGATAAACACTTAATAAAAGATTGTTGACTTGACGATAGAAAAGGGGGTAACAGTCTGGGCTAATTCATCTACCTATCCAGTTAATTTGTATTTTAGTAATACATCATTGTATCAGCATACCCTTAAGGAATTTCCTTATTAACAGAATTTTATTGCGTTCTTTCACTTCTTTCATGTCAACACATTGCCATTGCTCAAAATATTATTGTCTAAAATAAATATGCATTTTACTAAATATTACTAAACTTATTAAATATTTTGTATTGACAAAGTAGGAAAGAAATGTTAATGTATTCATGAAACACAGTTATCTTTACATCTCTATTGTTTCTTTTATTTTGAAAATGAATATTACTAATGAATATAGCTAAAAATGCTCTTCTCCTAATCAGAAGTCTTTTTTATTAATTTATTTTGATTTATCAACAATCACTTCCACAAGCTTTTGATTTTTAAATTTTTCTCCCCTTCCCTCCCCAACTCTCTCCCCAAGATGGCATGTATTCTGATATAGGCTATACATATACATTCCTATTAAACATATTTTCACGTTAGCGATGTTGTAAGTAAGAATTAGAACAAATAGGAGGATCCACCAGAAAGAGGAAACAAAACTCAAAAGAAGAAAAAAAAATAGCAAATAGTATGCTTTGATCTGCATTCAAACACCACAATTCTCTCTTTGGATATGGATAGCATTTTCCATCATGAGGCCTTTGGAGATGCCTTAGATCATTATATTGCTGAGAAGGGTTAAGCCTATCAATATTAGTCATCGCACAACATGGTTGTTACTGTGTGCAATGTTCTCCTTGTTCTGTTCACTCCATTCAGCATCAGACCATATAAGTCTTTCCAGGTTTTTCTGAAGTCAGCCTGCTCATCATTTCTTATAGCACAATAGTATTCCATTACATTCATATACCACAACTTGTTCAGCCATTCCCCAAATGATGAATGTCCTCTCAATTTCCAATTCTTTGCCACCACAAAAAGAGCTGCTATAAATATTTTTGTCCATGTGGGTCCTTTTCCCATTTGTATGATCTCTTTGGTATACAGCCTTAGAAGTGCTATTGCTGGGTCAAACAGTATGTACATTTTTATAGTCCTTTGGGCATAGTTACAAATTGCTCTCCAAAATGGTTGGATCACTTCACAACTCCACCAACAATGCATTAGTGTTCCAATTTTCCAACATCTTCTCCAACATTTATCATTTTCTTGTTTTGTCATGTTGGCCAATTTGATAGGTGTATTGTGGGACCTCAGAGATGTTTTGATTTGCATTTCTCTAATCATCAGTGATTTACAGCATTTTTCATATGATTATATATGGCTTTAATTTCTTTATCTGAGAACTGCTTGTTCATATCCTTTGACCATTGATCAAATGGGGAATAACTTGTATTCTTATAAATTTGACTTAATTCTCTATATATTTTAGAAATGAGGGCCTTATCAGAGACACTGATTGTAAAAATTCTTTGCTAATTTTCTTCTTTCCTTCTAATCTTGGTTGCATTGGCTTTGTTTGTGCAAAAAACTTTTCAATTCAATATAATCAAAGTTATCCATTTTGCATTTCATAATGTTCTCTATCTCTTGTTCGGTCATGAATTCTTCTGTTCTCCATAAATCTGACAGGTAAACTGTTCCTTCCTCTCTCAGTTTGCTTGTAGTATCAGCCTTTATATCTAAATCACAAACCCATTTTGACTTTATTTTGGTATATGGTGTGAGATTTTGGTCTATGCCTAGTTTCTGCCATACTCTTTTACAGTTTTCCCAGCAGTTTTTGTCAAATAGTGAGTTCTTATCCCAGAAATGAGGTCTTTGGGTTTATCAAATAGTAGTTTACTATAGTCATTGACTGCTGTGTGTTGCATACCTAATCTATTCCACCACTCTATTTCTTAGCCAGTACCAAGCAGTTTTGATGATTGCTGCTTTATAATACAATTTAAGATCTGGAATGGGTAGGTCACCTTCCCCTTCATTTCTTTTCATTAGTTCCCTTGATATTCTGGACCGTTTGTTATTCCAAATAAATCTTGTTATTATTTTTTCTAACTCTATAAAATATTTTTGGCAGTTTGATTGGTATGGTACTGAATAAGTAAATTAGTTTAGGTAGAATTGTCATTTTCATTATATTAGCTTGGCCTACCCATGAGCAACTGATGTTTTTCCAATTATTCAGATCTGACTTTATTTGTGTGAAAAGTGTGTGTTTTTTTTTTTTTTTTGATTGTGTTCATATAGTTCCTGGGTTTGTTTTGTTAGGTAGACTACTAAATTAATTAGAAGTCCTCATAGCTCCATATTGGCTATGATGAAGTAGAATCATTTCAGCTTACCCTTTAAATACCTTTACAATTTGAACATCATTTACCTTTGCAGACATGTTGTTATAGTCTCCTTTATCTTACAGTAAGGCTACCTTTTTCGTTAATGTTTCATCTTCCAAAACATTTTGTCAATTACTATTACTCTACCCCTCCTCTTAGAAATATTCCTTCCTTATCTATCCCCTTTTGAAACATTAGATTTCTTGACGTTAGTATCTCCCCTCCATCATTTATAGCATCAAGTGATTATTTCCCCAATATCATTTTTTCAATATCAACTAGTTTTTACAAAGGGATATTTACTGAGAAGATAAAGAAAGAACAGAAATACCAATCTTCCCCATCCCCAATCTTTTAGGCCAGAATGGGTTCCGGATATAATGCTCTCAATATTAAAGTGATTCTTATAAAATATTAGCCCCTACAAAGTTCACTTCTGAATGTGGCATGGCCAATGGACATTCTATCCTTTGTAGAACCTGGCATCTGGGTGGCAAGAGTCAAACTACTCCTGAAATGCATCCAATAGATTGCTCTTCATGGACTCAATGGAGTTTTATTGGACCTTTAGTCTTTCAACATAACAAATCTCATAAGTTCAGTACTTAGTCTGTTCTGGTTCCAATATCCATTTATCTAAGATCAGTAAATAAAACAAACAAACAAAAGCAAAGAAACTGGTACCCTGGTCACTACCACATATTCACAGGCCAGGTGAAGCCTAAGGACACCCTGTTCAAACAAAGATGTATAGTCATACTCTCTTGATCTTCAAAAGTAGCTAGTAAACAAAGAGACTTGTTATTCATATAGCTATTTTCTTCATGAGATAGACAGAACAGAAATAGATTACCTGTGCATACTTTGAAATGGAGAGACAGCTCTCTTCATTCCCTATCTTTGTGAAATTCCAGAAGCAGCCTCTTTTTCAACCTTTAAGAAGGAATTTCAGCAAACAAAACACTATTAATGCTTGAGCAGTATGCATAATAAAAGATAGAACAGGTACATAACAGAATAAGAGATTAAGAAGAGGTGCCAAGAATAAACAGAAGTATACAAGAAAGATCTGAACACAACTATGGGAAGTTGATTACTGATGTAGAGCAATACATTCTGGAAAGTCAAGTGGACCTTAGAAAGCATTGCTAACAATAAGTCTAATGGACATGACGGAATTCCAGCTAAGCTATTTAAAATGCTAAAAGATGAAAAGAAATAGAAAAGCTCACTGAAGAAAATAATTCATTAAAAATTAGAATTGAGCAAATGGAAACTAATGATTGTATGAGAAATCAAGAAACAATAAAATAAAACCAAAAGAATGAAAAAATAGAAGACAATATGAAATACCTCATTAGAAAGAAACAACTGACCTAGAAAAGAGATCCAGGAGAGAAGATTTTAAAATTATTGGACTACCTTAAAGCCATGATAAAAAAAATTGCCTAGACATCATATTTCAAGAAATTATCAAGGAAAACTGCCCTGATATTCTAGAACCAGAGGTTAAAATGGAAATTGAAAGAATCCACTGATCACCTCCTGAAAGAAATCCCAAAATGAAAACTCCCAGAAATATTATAGCCAAATTCTAAACCTCCCAAGTGAAGTAGACAATATTGAAAGCAGCCAGAAAGAAACAATTTAATTATCATGGAGCCACAGTCAGGATAGCACAAGATTTAGCAGCTTCAACATTAAAGGAATGGAGGCCTTGAAATATGATATTCCATAGGCCAAAGGAGCTAGGATTATAACCAAGAATCACCTACCTAGCAAAACTGAGTATAATCCTTCTGGGGAGAAGGGATATTTAGTAAGGTAGAGAGATTTCAAGCATTGTTGATGAAAAGACCAGAGCTGAATAGAAAATTTTACTTTCAAATACAAGACTCAAGAAAAGCATAAAAGCATGGACAGGAAACGGAAATCTTAAGGGACTTAACAGTGTTAAACTGTTTATGTTCCTCCATGGGAAGATATTTGTAATCCATGAGACTTTTCTCATTATTTGGGTAGTTAGCAGTATATATAGGGGCATATATAGACAGAGAGTACAGGTATGAGTTGAATATGAAGAGATGATAATCTAAAAGATAAAATTAAGGGGTGAGAAAGAGGAATGCACTAGGAGAAAGGGAAAATGAGGCTTAGAATGCAGTAAATTATCTCATATAAAAGAAGCAAGAAAAAGCTTTTATAGTAGAGGGGAAGATGGGAAAGTTGGGGGGATGAGTGAACCTTACTCTCATCAAAATTGGTTCAAAGAGGAAATAACATGCAAACTAAATTGGGTATAGAAATGTATTTTACCCTACTGGAAAATAGGAGGGAAAGGGGATAAGATAAAAGGGAGATGATAAAAGGGCAGGCATATTGGGGGGAGGCAGTAGTCAGGAACAAAACATGTTTGAGGAATGACTGGATGAAAGGTCAGAGAGAATAGCATAAACAAGGAGAAAATAGAATGGAGGGAAATACATTTGGTAGTCATAACTGGGGAAAAATTGAAGTAAGTTACTCAATAAAGGTTTCATTTCTCAAATATGTAGAGAACTAAGTCAAAGTTATAAAAATAAGAACCATTCCCCAATTAATAAATGGTCAAAAGATATGAACAGTTTTCAAATGAAGTAATCAAAGCTATCTAAAGTCATACAAAAATGCTCTAAATCATTATTAATTAAATGTAAATTAAAACAATTATGGGGTACTACCTCATAGCTCTTAGATTGGCTTATAGGACAGAAAAGGAAAATGACAAAGGTTGGAGTAATTGTGGTAAAAAAAAAATGAGATATGAATGCACTGTTGGTGGAATGGTGAACTGAGCCAACTATTCTTTAGAGCAATTTGGAACTATGCCCAAAGAGCTATAAAACCATGTATACCATAATATATCTCTCCTTTCCTTGATGGATCAAACTCTTGAGAAAATTTTCTGTATTTGTGCCTCCACTCCCTCTTCTCTCATTGACTTCAAAACCATATGCACCTACTTTTGACCATTTCATTCAACTGAATTTGCCCTTTTCAAAGTTATAAATAATTACTTACTTGCCAAATACAGGGGATTTTCTCTTTAATTCTAATCCCCATTAACCTCTCTATCATTTTAAATCCTTTTCTATACGCTACTAAATTATAGGCCACTGCTTTCTCTTAGTCCTTCTTTTTTAATCTGTGTAACCACTCCTCAAATTCATTTTCTGATTCTATATTCATGTCATAAGTTCTACTTGTGGGTACCCCGCAAAACCCTGTTCTGGGACCCTTCCCTTTTTGTATTATACTATTTTACTTGATGCCCTCATCATCTCCAATGAGCTCAATTATCTCTTTACAGATAATTCCCTGAACTATATATCCTATCCCAGTCTTTCTCCTGACTGCATGCCTGGAATCACTATCTGCCTTTGTGTTATATAGACATCTCAAATTCAAAATGCCCAAAACAGACTGCATCATCTATTTGCACCTTGAAACTCTCCCTTTTATCCAACTTCCCTGTTATTGTTGAGGGTACCAACATCATCCTAGTCACTTCAGGGCACAAAATCAATGCCATTCTTGACTATTCTCTTTCAATTCCCTCACACATATGACCCATTGCAATTTTTTTTCATTTCTAATTTCACAACATCTCTTGTATAGGTGCTCTTCTTTTCATTCATATATTCACAACCTTATTTTAGACCCTCATCCACTCTCTCCTGGATATACTTCTAACTGGTCTCCTTGCCTCAAGTCTCTACCCTCTACAATCCTCTCTACACACAGCTGCAAAATTCCTTTTTTCTCTATAGTGTGGCCCTGACTATTCACTTCCTCCCTTTCCACCCACTACACATTGAGCTCCATCTGTTCCCTTTCACAACCATGATTGAACAAAAAGTCTTCTGTTGGGCATTTAAAACTTTTCATGACCTGAATTCTTCATACCTTTCAAGTTGTCATATTCTTTACTATTCTTTATGTACTCTGTGATTCCATGTACAGTGGCTTGCTTTCATTTACTCAAAGATAACACTCTGTCTCTCATCTCTGTCCATTTTTACTGGCTATCCCTTATGCTTATAATAGTCTGTGCTCTTAATTCTTCTTCTTATTTACTTTGGCTTCCTTTAAGGCTCAGCTCAAATCAAATTTTCTGTAGGATCACTTTCCAAGTTCCCCTAGCTGCTAATCTTTTTTTTTCTTTTTTTTGGATTACCTTCATCTACTATTACTCTATAATTACATATACATATGCATATATACAAATATACATGCACACATACATATCTTCTTTGTAAATGGTGATTTGCATATTGTCTCCCCCGTTAGATTATGTCTTGAATGAGGCAAAGATCACTTTTTTTTGTATTCCTGATGTGTAGCTCAGTTTCTGCAACATAGGGAGTGCTTAACAAATATTTATTGAAACTTCCAAATGGATTATCAATCAATGAACATTTCTTAAGTGATTAAAATTATCTAAATATAAAATTTCTCACCAAAAAAACACTAAATGAAATAGAACATAAGGTTATGTACTTTACAACTATGGGTATAATTATGGGGATGGCATAATATAGAATACTATAGATATAGATATATATAAAAGTATGTAGGATCATAGAATGTATTGTTGGGGGGGGAATTTGTTTATAGTTCTACTTTACTCCTAAAATGTGTGGGTGGCAAGAATCTTTTCTGGATCAGCATGCTTAGATAATAACTTTCTCTTTATTTTCCCTGTCACACACACAACCTCAGAAAAAAGGTGTCTGTAATAGAATATTAGATATAAGTATGATCATATAGATCATTATGTCTACCCCTATACTTTTTAAGTTGAGGAAACAGAGGCCAAAAAAAATTGCTTTTTTAAAATGAAACACAAAGTTTTTCAAGCAGTTCAGAGTAGAATGCGTTTCTCCTGACTTATGAAGCTATGTTTTTTTTAAGAATGATAAAATATACATTAATGTTAATCAAAGTGAAAAAGTCATATTTACTTTGGCTGTGCATGCAGTCATAATCTTACTGTAGTTGGGATTCAAGAGTTTATACACATTGATTCAGATCCTTTCTTCTGAGGTGACTATAAAGGGACCCCCAAATTTCCTCTATCATTTTGATGGCAGGAATTTTTAGTATACCAATAAATATCTAGAATCCTTTAAAGTACTCCAAAGTTTTGAAATGTGCCTCGATTTGAAAAATCCTCTGGGATCAGTAGTGTGTTGGCATATGTTTAACACCAAGCTCTCTGAAAATGCAGGACAGGTTTCTAAATTTAATCTGCATTATTGTTTTAGCTTTTGCTTTCTTAAGTCTAGGTAATTAAGAAAATAATAAACAAGTTCTGAATTGTAGTGTTGACTGATTTCTTAAATATAAGTACTCATACTGAAAATTTTACAAGTAGATATTCGGCTGACTGCCTAAGACAATAATTTTATTATATTAGTTTATTCTTTTAAGTATTGAGTAGAAAGACAATGAATTATATGGGTGTTCAGGGAGGAATAGCAACTCTGGTGTGAGGGCTTGCCAATCCTTTTTCAGGGCTTTTCATCCACCTTTGGTGCCTACCTGGCACTCAACTCTCACCTTTGGCTTCAAGGAATTGTAGCATGCAGGATAAACCATGTTGAGGTTATCTTCCAGGTTGCAAAAACATCAATAAATTGTGGCAGGGAGTTGTGTCTGCTTCAAAAAACATGAAGACTTCCCCTGGTGGAACAGGCAGATGAGAACAATTTGTTCCAATGACCATGAAGGCGGTAGAAGCAGGTGCCATGGAGCAATTAGAGTTTGGTCAAGCTTTGAAGATGCTAAGGTAATCCACTGTGTTGTGGGCTATCAGCAGTTGTCCTGACCTTTTTTTGCCTTATCACTGCACTTTGATGACATGGGTAAAGACATCACCCTGTGATGCCAATGCTTCTTTTTGAAAACCAAGAACAAACAACAACGACAATGAAGATGATATGACAGAGACACTTATGTATCTGTTTAATAATTTGATGTGATCATCCTACATTGAAAAAAATTATTATGGTGAATTTTATGAGTAATTGAGCTCAGGGGAACAATTTTCACAACTTCCCTATGATTCAGTTTCTTCATATGTAAAAAGAAAGTAGTTGGATTAGCTCAATAGTTCAAAAAAAGCATGCCACAAATTTGTAGATTTGTCATGAATTTAATAGGCCTCACATCTTTAATTAACTATGCTCACATAGGTTTCCTAATTATATGTAGCTTAAGTCTGCAATTACATGTGTTTATATGAACTATATGTTTGTAGAGCCATCCTTCACGGCAAGGAATAATGCTGTAGTGTAAGAAAAGTTAAAAACCAAAGTTTAAGAATCATTGGATTAGTTCATCTCTAAAACTTCTACCAACTCCAATATTCAAAAACTCATTAAGAATAAAAGTCCAAAATCCAAGTTTCTTGCTTTTGTCATTCTGAATCAGTTCTCTATTATTTCATGAGGCAAGTTAGTATTTTACATCTGGCATTAAAAATGTCTAATCCATTCTTACTCCTTATTTTTATGGATCACTCCATATCTCTGCTTTTAGAAGATACCTATAAAATTACAAATTTTTTTTTTTTTACCAAAAAGGGATATTTACACTTTGGAAGCAATGTGTCACATTTTGACTCTGCTGACTGGCACTATTTTAAAAATCTCTTGGATCACATTATCTTCTGTTATGTCAACTCACATTGGCTTTTCCATGTGACACAATATACAGTGATGGAAGGTGACAGAAGAAATGTAATGCAATGTGACACATCAGAAATTTAAAGGGTAAAGGGAGCAGATAGTTGGTGTCAAATTAGATAGGGAGAATCAAATACAAAATGAATCTGGCAGCCACTAATGGAGTGAATGAAAGTGAGAGTATTCACTGTGTCTGTGAAACACCTAATGCGGAACTTCATCAGGGCAGATTTGTCCAGTTCTTAGGTAAACGCAGAAGCATCATAAAACAAAATGAATGTTAAGGTACTTGCGTAATTGGTCAAAGGTATTTTTAAAAGATACCAATCATGAAAATTTAGTTCCCCTCTATTTTTTCCTTTTTGAAAATAGTCTGTTGATTCTGGTTTTGTACATAAGGTCTTTATTTATTTCATTGGGTTAGTTGGTGCTCAGTGAAATAAAAGGAAGAGGTAAGTATGAGGCTATTCGGTTTTGGGAAGTTGTGTCTGGTTGAATATCATTACACTAACACACAAATGGAATTAGAAGTGGCTGAAGAAGAAATAAATTATCTTACAAGAATAACCTTTCGAACCTAGGAGGTCACTTGAGATCTTCTAAAAAGGTAGTTGTGATATTTTCAAAGGTGATTGAAATTAGTCTAATTACCTCAACTTCACACATCTATTATTCTCCACTGCAGAATAAGAGAAAATGTTCTGGGGAATTCTCTCCACCAAGACAGGCCAAAACTTGCCTATGACTTAGTAGATAAGTCCTAGGGAGTTGCCTGAGACATATAGAAATTTTGTGACTTACCGAGGTTTAGGTAGCTTGTATCAAAGCTCAGATATGAATCTATATCTTTCTGATTCCAGGCCCAACACTCTCCCCTCTGTAACACTTCATCTTTTTTATTATTAAGATCTTATCATTTTCAAATTATTATTTTATTTCTAAACTGAAAAAGTGTTTGAAATCACTATCAGTCACAAAAACAAGCACAGTAGTTTATAATCCAAGAATACCTCACTGAAAATTATCTTGAAGAAAAAAATATATTAAGCCAATAATAAGCTGTCATTTTTTATTGATATATTTGTTTATAAGCTCAGCTACATTGTACTTAGGTGTGTCAACATGAACAGGTGTCTGTTTACAATGTAAAATGAGGATGCAGAGTTTGTGTCTTTATTTTTCTTAGAGTTGAATACTCATAATAGTGACACCTGCAGTTGTGTATTTAATAAGTGTCAGCTAATGAACATAAGCTAGTAAGAAGAAAGATTACCTCATATGGTCAATCCAGTTAGGTATAGTAGAGGAAAAAAGAAAATTCAGCAACTGTCTACTAAACTGTTCACGCATTTCTTTTCTGTTTGGTTGATAGTTTATTACCTTTGTTTTGAGCAGAGCATGGGAAAGATACCTACATAATATATCCTTGTAGCATTTCCCTAGTACTGCACTCCATGCAGCTGGAAATAAAGCATCCAATATTTCCAATGTAGACTCAACTGGGCATTAAAATACCAAACAATTCCACAGTTGGAGGCATAGAGAGATGTAAATAGTAGCACAACAATTTATCACTCTAAGCAGTTTCCTTTGTCTGTAACTCAGTCCTTCCATTTGGAAGTTTTTTTTTAATTTTTTTTTTTTTTTTGGCAATTGAGGTTAAGTAACTTGCCCAGGGTCACACAGCTAGTAAGTGTCAAGTGTTTGGATTTGAACTCAGGTCCTCCTGACTCCAGGGCCGGAACTCTTTCCATTGTGCCACCGAGCTGCCCCAGGAACTTTTTTTTTTTTGCATAAAGTCAAATGTGCTTTTATCTAAACATAGAATTCTCTTGAGAATCTTCTTATTTATACTGTCTTCAAATCCCAGATATTTTTGTTAATGTAGAGTGTTTTCATGAGTAGTCTGATCAGGTTAAGAAGGTTAAAAGATGACACTTTTATTCTGGATTTGGAGATGAAATTTCCTATACATAATGTGGACATCCCTATTGACATTTCATTTAGAACTGTGATTACAACTTTTTGATGGGGTATGAATAGTACCTTCAACCTGTTAGCCCATGAAAATTGATTAAGGATTGATTATTGCATACCATGCAACCTTCCCAAGAGAAGCCAACAGTATTATAAATGATGACTATGAAGCAGAACTGTTAGAAACCCTCAGCCCTATAAGATGACAAATGTGGAAATTTTGTGGCAGACCAATAGTTTTCCTAGGGAAGTAGCCCCCAGTTGGAAAGTTCATAGATATAACCTATTGAACTATCATAAAATTATAGAATAGCAAAATTTAAAAAGCATTCATCAAGTTTGTAATCCTAATCATACCCTAAACTAAGGAATACCTCAAGGTAATCTTCAACATAATGTACCTATTAAATGGTCCTCTGGTCTCTTCTTGAAAGGCTCCAATAAGAAAGGAACTCACCATCTCTCAAGGAAATCCAATGCATTTTGGAAGTTTCTGTTTGCTGAGATTTCCCTGAAACTAAGCTTAAGTTTGCCTCTGTATCTTTTACTCCAGTACTGCTAGTTTTATTCCCTAGGTCCAAATGGAACATCTATTCTGAGAAAACAAAGTTCATGGAGAGTACCTATTGTCCAAATTAGGACATAAAATGGCAGTCCCTTGAATTATCTCTTTTATTATTTCTCTGTCATATCTATGTCTGTGCTTATAACACATCAGTTGAGAGAAATGCATGTTTATAAATTATGTGTATGTATACATATGTATGTGTTACTGATAAATATAAATGCTACTCTTGGATTAAAAAATCAATTACATTAATATAATATGAGAGAGAGAGAGAGTGAGAGAGAGAGAAATCAAGAAAGGCAAATTTTGGAAGAGGTAGTCTTAAGTAGAGCTTTGAAGAAAACTAGTTATCATAGGATGTTTAGTGATAGAAAAGGATGCATTTTTCACACCAATATAGTGCTGGAGAAATATGATGATCTCAAAGGAATCTTGATTTTGGAGAGAGAGAAATGGAGAAAAAAGTGCATGGTATGTTTTAGATATAAAACAATTACACAACAAATATGAAATTCAAGTTATCACCAGGGGCATGTATAACCAAAATCTTTTATTTTCTTCAGTCATATCTTGGTCATGAACAAAAAATGTTTGATAAAAAATGAGTGGTCTAAATGTTTCCTTAGTTTCTGGGACATATACAAATAATAAGGGGGAGGGCGGAGCATCTAGCACATTTGAGAGATTCTCTGTGGAGGATTTATGAAAAGGCATAGGGAAAATAACATAGTAAGGATGGAAGAATGGAGGGAAAGAAGGAAGGAAGGAAAGAAAAAAGGAAGGAAAGAAGGAAGGAAAAATTAATTAAATATTTGCTATGTGCCAAGCATGATGGGTAGGTAGGTGGTGAATAGATAGAATGCTGGGCTCAAAGGTAGGAAGATTCATCTTCCTAAATTGAAATCTAGCCTCAAATACTTGCTAGCTATGTGACCCTGGGCAAGTCACTTAACTCTGTTTGGCTCTTTTTTCTTATCTGTAAAATGAACTGCAGAAGGAAATGGCAAATCACTGCACTATCTTTGCAAAGAAACCCCAAAATTGGGTCATGAAGAGTCATAAATTACTGAAAATGATTGAACAACAAGAATAACACTACATTCCAGGGAATGAATCCCTGGGGGTGTAAATAAAAACTAAGGGGAAATCAGTGCCTGCTCTCAAGGAACTAACATTCAAATCTGTTATTTAATGTGTTATTTTCTTCAGTATTTTTGTGTCTCTTTTACCACGCTGTTGACTGGTTTTTCATGGTTTTCTTGCATTGCATCATTCTCATTTCTCTTCCCAATTTTCCTTTTCCCCCTACATCTGTTACTTGATTTTCAAAATCCTTTTTGAGCTCTTCCATGGCCTGAGATCAATTCATAGTTTTCTTGGAGGCTTTGGATGTAGGAGCTTTGAGTTTGTTATATTCTTTTCAACATGTGTTTTGATCTTCCTTGTCACCATAGTAACTTTCTATAGTTAGAGTTTTTCTGTTTGTTCATTTCCTCAGCCTATTACTTGACTTTTAACTCTTTGTCAAAGTATGGCTTTGCTTCCAGGGTGGAGGGCACACTGTCCCAAGCCTCAGGGGATCTGTGTAGCCGTTTTCAGTGATACTTCTAGGGACCTGGAAGTTTTCAGTTCTTTAAGATAATATGATCTAATGAGAGGTCTCCTGACCAGTGCTCTTGTGTGTAAGTGACCACAAGCCCTCTTTTCCGCCCTGGAACTGTGAGGAGGGTTCTCCCTCCACTGTTGCCAGAAGATCTGCTGTGCTAGTACTCCTCCTTCCCCTGGGACTATCACCCAGCACTGCGACCTGGATCCAAAAAAGGGCAAAGCAACAGAGTCCTGCCTCAGTGCTAGCAAAAAGACCCTCGTAATCTCCTCCTGATCAGTTTTTCTATTCCCTTACTGTTCATGGACTGAGTGCTCTGGAAGCAGCTGCTGCTGTTACTGCCACTGCTGATTCAGTTACTCCTAAGGCCCATTTCTGGTTTGCTGGATGTGGGTCTGTACTGGTGCAGTGTATACTGGACAGCTCACCTCTCTCACCCTGTTGCAACAGACCGTTCCTGCTGATCTTCCAAGTTGTCTTAGGCTGGAAATTGGCTTAACCCCATCTTTTGTGGGTTCTGCTGCTTTGGAATTTGTTTAGAGTTATTTTTAAAAGTATTTGGAGGGGCTTGGGGAGTGTTCAGGCGAGTGTCTGCCTTTATTTCACCATCTTGGCTCTAAGATATTGCAGTTTGAAGAAGCCCCTGTGTCTGACAAACATTCCTGGATAAGACAGAAGTAAAATCATGATTTTTAAAAAAATTCTAAATATCAGCATTATGACTGGACGGAGAATAAAGACAGACTGACCTGGACCACTTAAAAAAATGATAGTTCAAGAGTAATCTTCACTCCCCAATAGGAGAAAAGGGGTAGGCCTTGTGCAAAGATATTTCATAATGAGTAGGTCACAGGGATAGTGGGATATTCCAAGGAGAGGGAGGGGAGTTTCCTGACAAAAAAGCAATAGAACTAGGATTTTAAAGTCAAGGATAGGATCAATGCAAGTGGGAAATGAGAATGGATGAGAAGGTTTGGTACTTGAATTAGGTATGTGTAAGGCTATACAAATTTTTATCAATGATATGTACAATGAAAGTAAACAACAAGAGGCAAGGCTCTTTTGGGGGAGAAATCTTGGAAAAGAGCAGATGATGAGAGCAATTCTTCCACTCCACAAGGAGGAAGGGATATACCTGAATGAATATCAAATCATATGTTTTAAAAGACTGGAAATTTTGTCAAAGTTGTGTATTTATGCTACCCTATAATTGATACCCAGAATAGTATGAACCAATACAGCCAAGAAATCCAGATCTCCTATATGCTCCTTTGATCTGGAAGGAGAGACTATGGGAAATTCCTGAATTTCAGTTTTGTTGTCCTTTCCAGTTCCTACCACATTTCTATCATTACAACAAAACAAAACAAATAAACAAAAAACTGCCATGCACACATACACACATACACACACACATACTGACACTTTTACAGATTTAGTCTCTATTAAAATTTCTTTGTAGTTTTCATTCAAAGTGACACTTTATAAAAAATTAAGGAATTAATGTGATTTACTCTGGCAAACCCTGGGGACATCTAAACCCTGCTGAACAATTCTAATTATAGCTGGGTAAATTTGAGTAGATATCCTTTGTCAATAAGCAGAGGCAAAACTTTTTAAGTTATAAAGTTTTCTCAAGATGTAAATAAACAAGGAGCCCCTTACCATTTTTTTTTAAATAAAATTCTGGGAAGGGTGAAGAGTCGAGGTAGCAAAGTACAGGCCAAGACCCAGCTGAACTCTCCCGAAATTGCCCTCAAAACAACTTTAAAATAATGTCTCACATCAAATTTTGGAGTGGTCTAGAGCACTGCATGAGCACATGCAGTGAGCCCTGAAAGAGGCTGCAACAACAGCAGCAGCTTTGGGAGCTCTCAGCCCAGAGATGGTAAGGGGTGTGTGTGAAGAGTAAGTCAATTTGTCAGAAAGAGACATGTTCTGAAATGTTCATAGCAAGTCTTTTATTATGGTGACAAAGAACTAAAAATTGCAGGGATGCCCATCAATTGGTGAATGGCTGAATAATTTGTGGTATATGATTGTGATGGAATATTTTTGTGCCATAAGAAATGATGAGCTCAATTAGAAGAACGTGGAAAGACTTGCATAAAATAATGAAGAGCAAAATGAGCAGAACTGAGAGAACACTGCATACAGTGACAGCAATATTGTTTTAAGAACGACTTTGGGTGAATAAGTTATTTTGGCTATTATAAATACCTAAATTAGGCTATAAAGGATATATGAAGAAAGACACTATCTGTATCCTGAGAAAGAACTGACAAATAGAATTATATATAGAATAATTTACATATATATATATATAGGTATATACACATACACATATATGTCTGTATAATAGTAACCGTCTCTAGGGTGGAGGAGTTTAGAGAAGAAAAAAAAGGGAAAAAGAAATTTACATGATAATTTTGTTGTGTATTTGGAAGGAATAACAAATTGTTCACAGTAGATTTACAGTTTCATGTGCAATCATATTTTTATTGTATTATGTTATGGAAATGCTTATTTTATTCCATAAATTAAAAATAACATTTTTAAATGAAGGGATTTGACAAAAATAATGAGGTTACAGGGGACCCTTTACTAGCACTATATGTAGCTTGTGCTAATTGGTAAATCTATTGCTAATGAATAGTTTTGGGTCACAGTTTTAGGACAGAAAGGAACATTTCTATTTGGTTCCAAGGGAGCACAGGCACTGGTCACAGTTCTAGGGCTAAGAGGATTGCCAGTACTTATGGTGACAGGAAAACACAGGACCTGATCATAGATTCAGGGCCACGAGGAACACTAGTACTTGCAACTGCAGAGGACCAACCACCGTTCCTTGGTAAACACCAGAACACAGTGGAAAGCAGTGACCACACCTCTCCCAGGATAAGACCACCTTGGAAATGCCAAAAACATGCACACTGCCAGAACTAGTCTTAAAAATAGCAGCACAAAAGAGCCAGAAGCTTGCCAGAGTGTCTTCACACTCCCTGGTGGGCAGAGCCAAACTTTAACATAAAGTTCAAAGTCAGGAAACAGGCTGGGAAAATGAGAGAACAACAAGAATAAGAAATTTGGCAATAAAATGCTACTATAGTGGAAGCAAAGACCAAGAACATGGATGTGAGTCAATTCTGTTGGGATGAGCTCCAAAATGTAGATAATTAGATAGATAGATAGATAGATAGATAGATAGATAGATAGATAGATAGATAGATAGATAGATAGATAGATCAGGATAGGGGGAGTAGATGATAAAAGCAAGGGCAGCTTAAGGGAGGCAGTAATCTGAAGCCAAATAGACTTTTGAGGAGGGACAAGCTAAATAGATATAAAAAGAAAAAAGAATAAACAGAAGAAAAAAGGATGGAAGTAAATACACGATTAGTGATCATAGTTGTGAATGTGAATGGGATGAGCTAACCCATAAAATGGAAGCACATAGCAGAATAGATTAGAAACCAGAATCCATCAATATGTTTTGTACAAGAAACACACTTGAAACAGAAAGACACACACTTTGTGTTAAAATAAAGGGATGGAGGAGAATCTATTATGTTACAGCTGAAGTGAAAAAGGCAGGTGTAGTAATTATTATCTCCGACAAAGCAAAAGCTAAAAGGGACCTAATTAAAAGACATAATCAGGGAAATTACATTTTGCTAAATGGTACCATAGGCAATGAAGTAATATAAAAATATAGCAGTTTCTGTGATAATGACCTCATTTCTTAAATATGTAGGGAACCAAGTCAAATTTATAAAAATACTAGCCATTCCCCAATTTATAAGTAATCAAAGGCTATGTGTAAGCAGTTTTCAGAAGAAATCAAAGCTGTCTGTAATTATATGAAAAAGATAATCTAAAGCTATTTATTAGAGGAAGAAAAATTATAATATCTAAAGGACCACCTCATACCTATCTGAATTAACAAATGCTGGAGGAGATGAGGGAAAATAAGTACATTAATTAACTCTTCGTGGAATTGTAAAGTGGTCTAACTATTCTGGAGAACAGTATGAAACTATGCCCAAAGGGTAATAAAACTCTGCATACACTTTGTTTTTTGTTAGAAAACTAGAATTTATTTTTTTAGGCTATACATATATATTCCTATTAAACATATTTTCACATTAGTGATTTTGTAAGGAAGAATTAGAACCAAATAGGAGGAACCATCAGAAAGAGGAAACAAAACAAAATTGAAAAAAAAAATAACAATCAGTATGTTTCAATCTGCATTCAAACTCCTTAGTTCTTTCTTTGGATGTGAATAGTATTTTCCATCATGAGGCCTTTGGAGATGTCTTAGATCCTTGTATTGTTGGGAAGGGTTAAGTTTATCAATATTAGTTATTGTACAGTGTGTCTGTTATTGTGTATAACTTTGTCCTGGTTCTGCTCACTTCATTCAGCATCAGTCCATACAAATCTTTCCAGGTTTTTCTGAAGTCTACCTGCTCATCATTTCTTATGGTACAAAAGTATTCCATTACATTCATATACTATAACTTGTTCAGCCATTCCCCAGTTAATGGGCAGCCCCTCAATTTCCAGTTCTTGGCCACCACAAAAAGAGCTGCTATAAATATTTTTGTGCACATGGGTTCTTTTCTCATTTTTATGATCTCTTTGGGATACAGCCCTAGAAGTGCTGTTTCTGGGTCAAAGGGTATGCACATTTTTATAGCCCTTTGGGCATAGTTGCAAATTGCTCTCCAAAATGGTTGGATCATTTCACAACTCTACCAACAATGCATTAGTGTTCTCATTTTCCCACACCTTCTCCAACATTTATCATTTTCCTGTTTTGTCATGTTGGTCAATCTGATGTGTGATGTGGTACCTCAGAGGTATTTTGATTTGCATTTCTCTAATCAATAGTGATTTAGAGCATTTTTTCATAAGACTATAGATGACTTTAATTTCTTCAGCTGAAAACTGCCTGTTCATATCCTTTGACCATTTATCAATTGGGGAATGACTTATATTCTTATAAATTTGACTTAATTCTCTATACATTTTAGAAATAAGGCCCTTATCAGAGACACTGGTTGTAAAAAGTCTTTCCCAATTTTCTACTTTCCTTCTAATCTTGGTTGCATTGGCTTTGTTTGTGCAAAAACTCTTCAACTTAATGTAATCAAAATTATGCATTTACTATTTAATAATGTTCTTTATCTCCTGTTTGGTCATGAATTCTTCTGTTCTCCATAAATCTGACAGGTAAACTGCTTATACTATCAGCCATTATATTTAAATCATGAATCCATTTTGACTTTATTTTGGTATATGGTGTAAGATTTTGGTCTATGCGTAGTGTTTGCCATACTCTTTTCTAATTTCCCCTGCAGTTTTTGTCAAATAGTGAGTTGTTATCCCAGAAACTGGGATCTTTGGGTTTATCAAATAATAGATTACTATGGTCATTGACTACTGTGTCTTGTATACTTAACCAATCCACTGATCCACCACTCTATTTCTTAGCCAGTACCGAGCAGTTTTGATGATTACTGCTTTATAATACAATTTAAGATCTGGAATGGCTAGGCCAACTTCCCCTTCATTTCTTTTCATTAGTTCCTTTCATATTCTGGACTTTTTGTTATTCCAAATGAATCTTTTTATTATTTTTCTAGCTGTATAAAATAATTTTTGGTAGTTTGGTATGGCACTGAATAAGTAAATTAATTTAGGTAGAATTATCATTTTATTATATTTGTTCAGCGTACCCATGAGCAACTGATGTATTTCCAATTATCTAGATCTGACTTTATTTGTATGGAAAGTGCATACACTTTGATCTGGTATTATTTTCACTATGTCTGTACTGCAAAGAGATAAAAGAAAAAAGAAGAGAACCTATCTGTAAAAGATGTTTATAGCAGCTATTTTTGTGATGGCAAAGAATTGGAAATTGAGGGGGTGCTTGTCAACTGTGGAATGGCTGAACAAGTTTGGGAATGTAATTTTGATGGAGTATTGTTGTGCCATAAGAAATGATGACAGTGGTGGTTTTGGAAAACACTTGGCAAGACCTGTATGACCTGATGCAAAGTAAAGTGAGAAAAATTGGGAGATCATTGTGTGCAGTAACAGTAATGTAGTAATGATGATCAGCTGTGAAAGACTTGACTACTGTGATCAATATAAGGATCCAAAACAATTCCAAAGAACTCATGATGAAAAAATGCTTTCATTTCCAAGGAAAGAACTGAGGAATTCTGAGTAAAAACTAAAATATTCTCTCTCTCTCTCTCTCTCACTCTCTCAGTCTCTCTCACTCTCTCTCACTCTCTCACACTCTCTCTCTCACTTTCTTTCCTTTTGATATGGCTAATATGGAAATATGTTTTGCATGATTTCATATGTGTAATTGATATAACACTTACTTTCTCAATGGGTGGAAGGTAGAGAATCTGAAACCTAAAATTTAAAAAGAAAGGAATGTTTAAAAAAATTGATTTTTTTAAACAATAAAGTAAAAAAATCTACATATTTCATATTGAAATGGCAGCAAAGTTTAGTATATATGTATGTGTATGTGCATATGTATATGCATTTATATGTGAAATATATATACATATAATTACTATTTTTGTTAAATATATTAAAATTAAATTTTAATCTAGTTCAGACCTTAAATTACAATAGATCAGTTCTTTGACGCCATTTAACTACTCTCATTGAACTGAATCTTCAAGGTATATCTGTGAAAATGTTAGAGAACTCTATGAAATTCTTCATTTCTAATGAATATCCATTTTAGTAGAGTCCAATACACTTGTGGGTCTTATCCTTTATCTAAAATTCTGGTAGTATCTAGATTATATGGAGAAGGTAGTAAGAGAAACAACTGTGAATCCAAACAAGGAAAAAGAAACTATACTTGTATTTTTCTCTTTTTATTGACCCAGATAACATCTAAGACTTGTTTAGGAGTAGGCAGGAAGAGAACAAACAATGGATTTTCTGAAGACCTTCCCAATTTCCACAACTCCTACTACCTCCTGCACCCCACACCACTTTGCATTGATTTTGTTTTTATATGTGTTCCATATATACATATTTAAAGGTTGTCTCTCCCTGTAGAATAGAAGTTCCTTGTGAGCAGAGAATGTTTTACATTTATTTCCCTATTCCTAGCATATATGTGCTTGGCACATAGTAGGAGAAAAAGTAACAGTCAGCATTTATATAACACTTCAAAGTTTTCAAAGCACTTCTTATGATATGTCACTTGATCCTCAAAACAACCCTGTGAAATATATGCTTTTATTATCCCCATTTTATAGTTGAGGAAACTGAAATTGAGAGATTTTAAGTAATTTCCTCAAGGTCTTTCAGCTAGCAAGTCTCTGAGATGGGATTTGAATTCAGATCGTTCTGACTCCAAAGCCAACATTAGCTATCAACCATGCTACCCAGCTGCTTATTAGGAATTTAATGAGCATTTGCTTATTGATTGACTGATTTCTTTCTTTCCTCAATATCTATTTGTTTTCCCAGGTAGAAAATGTGAGGAGAGAGGAATATCCTGAATTTTCTTCTGTAGATTTTAATATCTAACTGGAGTTCTTGGCTTTGGTTCCCATTAAATAAGGCATATAAGACATGAATAGATTTTGATTGAAACTGAAAAAGAAAATTCTCTGAACCATAGGATCTGTTTTTGAATAAAGTCTATTTATTATGTAAAGCTGTATCATAATTGCTTCAAATATTATTTTACTTCTTATTTCAATTTTGGTTCATCAATCAATGAACCTTTAATAATTGCTAGGTATTGTATTCGGTATTGAGGATAAAAAGTCATGCATATTTATTAAAGTATCACAGCCACCATGTAGTCCTGGAATTGTTTTTTTTGTTTGTTTGTTTGTTTGTTTTTCTTTCTAGGTCATGATATTACTATCCTACACTATGTAGCTGTCAAAAGGCCTCATTTTGTATCAAATCACCTAACACTGACCTTATTCCTTCACTGGTGTTTATGGAATGTTCAGGGAGACTAGAACTTCTGGTAGGAGGGTGTGCTGAGCCTTTTTCAGGGCCATTCATTCAGCTTTGGTGTTCACCTTCACTCAGCTCCCACCAGTGGCTCCAAGAAGGCATAGCATATACAATACCCACACCCTAATATACCATCTCATCAGACTGGCTAAACCAGGTTGAGGGTAACTAATAAGCCTCAGACCCATCATTGACATAGTGGATGTCTTCCCCAAGGATGTTAAGGCTTCCCCTGGTAGAATGAGAAGATGAGAACCATTTGTGCCAATGGCCATGAAGGCTGCTAAAGCAGGTGCTGTGGAGTGCTTAGAGTTTGATAAGAATCAAAGATGCCAAGGCCATCTATTACATACTAGCTATCGCCAGTCATCTTAACTTTTGTCTTGCCATGGGACCTGAATGACTCTGAAAGAGAGAGTGAGGCTTTAGACTTTGTGCAACTCTGCCTTACTTAAATCCAGTTAACACACAAGTCTAAAACACCACCCTTGAGGTCATTGGTCCTCTTTGAAAAGTAAGGATGAACACGAACAACTCCACTGATAATTCCTCTGACACATCATGCGTGTCTCAGGTAACTGGAGATGATGCAGCTCTGTGGAGAAGGTAAAATACCTAGAGTCAATGTGGTCTAGGGAAAACATCACTCTATTTTGAGTCATGACAACACTGGTTGGTTCACAGTCCTTATGAGGATAAATCATTTAAGCTTTCTGAGTCACAATTTTCTTATCTTTTAGGGACAAAATTGCACTACTTACTTCGCTAGATGCTTGTGAGTAAAGCCCTTTTTAAAAGCATTCCTACATATAAATGAAAGTTATTTTTATAGCAATTATTCAAGACAAACCTAAAAAGAAACTTGCTAAACATAAAACAAATTAATGCATTTCATGTGCTATTACACAGGCAGGAAGGTACTCTCAGAGAAATCCATTGAGTTATTCTGTGTGGATTTTTGACATCTCAACTCTCCACCCATGGCTTAGAAAATTGGGCTGCCAAATAAGTTGGAGTCCTTTGCCTTAAATCATTAACCATTCTTCTTTAAATCTTTATTCTCAAGGTGTTACTCCTCCAATTCTCAATATTTAGGTAAAAGAAATATAAAGGCTATTTTCATTGACTACAGAGGTATTACTTTTGTTATTGTTAATTAATAGAATCTATGAAGGTAAAATTTTCATTTCAGATTATTACATTGTCCTTAATACAATGAGCTTCTAGAATTGTACCATTAATAGACTTCTATGTAATAAATAAGTAGCAGTATTCTAAGACAATTCCTCATTAATCTGAGATATTAAACCAATTAAATACAGAAGCACTGCTACAACCTTGGCTGGGATGTGTTTTCCAAAGAACTCATTTGATTTTATATGTGTTTTGTATGTGTGGTAGAATTCACAATGACAGCATCTGCTATTTATTCATTATCAGACTGTTTCAACTTGCTTTGAAAAGATTTTTGAACAGCCTTTTATGCCATCTGCCAACGAGATGGATATGTTTGCCTGCAAAATTATCATTTTATGCAGTCATTACAAAGTGGATAGTATGTCACCCTTATCACTGGCATGAGAATGGAGAAGGCTGCTATACTAGACTTTGATGCAAATATATGTAATTTACATAATGTGATAAAGTGTAATATTTAAGATACACAGGGTCTAAAATAGGTTTTAAATCATTTTTATTTTCCATCATCTGGGTCAGTATGGTAGTCCTAATAGGCTTGAAGCCCTTGAAATTGTTTTTGATAATAATCATCATGATTTTATAATAAAAAATGACTTGTTATGAAAGTTTACCACCCATGTTAGCTTTAAATGTGATTTCAATTCACTGGAACATAGCCACACTAATTCATTCAAATAGATATTTAAAAGAAATTACACAGCACTCAGAGCAGGCCTGCCAAACCATGCACATGCTAATGAGTTTTCTGTTTACATTGTCCACATAATATTTATTGGGTAAAGGGTGAAATACTAGGAATGATTATTTGTGAGAAATTGTCTATTTCAGGAAACCATTGAATCAACCAAGCTATCTGTTATTTTAGCATCAGATGACAATTTATGACTTTGCTCAATTGTAATAAAAATTAAACAGTTCTGCCTTTGAAGTTGCTAGACTAAAAAGAAAGCTCTTGTCAAAGATATCACAGCACTGATACTCTACTTGACAGGGCAAAAAAAATGAGATTCAAAGAAAGTTTTTAGTATAAAAGTTTGCTAAGTGCACTGACTTCATATCCATAGGTCATATAAAATATTCAATACATTTAAGGTGGATGAAATGTGAAGGAAAGACTACCTTTCAATGAATGAGATTTAAATTTGGCATTTGATCAAAACTTTTGTTCCCAAATCCTTATTCTTTTATTTACTTGAAAAGAGAGTCATATTGCCAAAGGGAATATTAAAGGAGACGTACATCTCTTGGACCCTTTCCATTAGAAGAATTGTACCTGGCAATCTGAGTTTTAGTTCAGTACTTTGAAAGACCTGGACTGTCTTCAAGCAGAAGGATTACTCATAGTTAGAATAGTATTCAGGAAAACAGGATTCAGAGGAAGAGAGAAGGATGACTGGTTCAGCATTGAAGATTGAGTCTGAAAAGATGCTGGGAAAGTCTTATTCTACTTTCTGAATCTTCTAGCTTTTTTTTTTTTGAGCTTTGTTCTCTCTATTCCATATAAAACATTTGTAATACCCTGGAAATATTCATGACTAAGAGTTAGAAATTTCTAGTTGCCACAAATTTGTCATTTGATTTTGTGAAAATGACTTAACCCTTGAATTATAGTTTTCCTACCTATAGAATATTAGAGTTTGGGTTAGATGATTGTAAAGTGCTTTCAAAGTCTAAAATTAAAGTCTACTCACTACTTCTAATTCCTTAAATTCCAGACAAAAATGAAATTAGTCAACTAAAATAAACATGCTTAATAACACATTTTCCTTTTTTTTTATTTACTTTTTCAAATGTATGTTCATTTATTTGGTTATTTTCATTTTCAGCTCCAAATTATTTCCTTTCCTCCTTCTCTTCTCCCAACCATTGATAAGGCCAGAAATATCACATAGATTATACAAATTTGAAAATTAAAAAATAAATAAAATAAAAAAGCAAAATATGTTTATATATTAGACATGTTGCAAAACACACACACACAAAACAAGAAAAATAAAGTTAAAGAAGTATGTTTTAATCAGCTCTCAAGGTTCATCAGTTGTCTCTCTGGAAGTAAATAGCATTTTTTATCATTGGGTCTTTTGGAACTGTCTTGTATCATTATCTTGATCAGAATAAAAAATTCTTTCAGAGTTGATCATTCCTAGAACATTGCTGTTACTATGTATAATATTTTCCTGATTCTGCTCATTTCATTTTGCATCAGTTCACATAAGTTTTTTTTCAGGCTGTTCTGAAACCATTCTACTTGTTATATCTTATAGCACAATAATATTCTATCACAATAACATACCACAACTTGTTCAGCCATTCTCCAATTGATGGGCATCTCCTCAATTTCTATTTTTTTTTGCCATTAGGAAAAACAAAACAAAGCAAGACACTATAAATATGTTTGTACAAATAGGTCCTTTTGCATTGTACTTGATCTCTTTGAGAAATAGTCCTAGTCATGGTATTGTTAGGTCAAAGGATATGCACAGTTTGATTGCCTTTTGGCCAAAGTTCCAAATTGTTCTTCTGACTGGTTGAACCAATTCATAACTCCACCAGCAGGTCATTAATTTTTTCCCATATCCTCTCCAGCATTTGTCATTTTCTTTTTCTGTCATATTAGCCAATCTGATAAGGGCAAGATTGTACCTCAACGTTATTTTAATTTGCATTTCTCTAATCAATAGTGATTTAGAGCATTTTCACATGATTTGATACCTTTGATTTCTTCTTCTGAAAACTGTTCATATCTTTTGACCCTTTATCAATTGGAGAATGGCTCTTTTTTTTTTATAAATTTGGCTCAGTTCCCTATGTATTTGTTAAATGATGCCTTTCTCAGAGAAACTTACTGTATTTTTTTATAGTTTCCTGTTTTCCTTCTAAGTTTTGCTACATTAATATGGTTTGTGCAAAAATTTTTTAATTGCATGTGATCAAACATCAATTTTGCTTCCTATAATCCTCTCTGTCTCTGGTTTGTTCATAAACTCTTCCCTTTCCCATAGATCTGACTTACATTTTTCCATGCTCCTTTCTTATATATCTAAATCATTTATCCATTGTGATCTTATCTTGGTATACGGTGTAAAATATTGGTCTACGCCTAGTTTCTTCCAAAGTGCTTTCCAATTTCATTAACAATTTTTGTCAAATAGTGAGTCCTTACCCCAAAATATTGGGGTTTTGGATTTATCAGACACTAGAATCTTGTTATTCAGTTATGTTTGACTCTGTAACCCTGTATGGGGTTTTCTTGGCAAAAATATTCTACTGATCATTTCCTTCTCTAATGTATTAGGACAAACAGTAGTTAAGTGCCTTGCACATAGCCACATAGCTACTGAGTGTCTGAGGGCAGATTTAGAGTCAGGTCTTCCTGACTCTAGGCCCAACACTCTATCCCCTGAGCCACCAAGCTGCTATAATCATTTACTACAGTGTATTGTGTACTTAATCTATTTCTTTTCTCCACCACTCTGCTTCTTAGCCAGTAACAGATTATTTTCATGATTACTGCTTTGTAATTTAGTTTGAAATCTGGTACCACTAGGCCTCCTTCCTTTGCATTTTTTCCATTGATTCCCTTGATATTCTTGACCATTTTTTTTCTTTCAGGTGAATTGTGTTATTATTTTTTCAAGCTCTATAAAATAATTCTTTAGAAATTTTATGGGTATGACACTGAATAATTAAATTAGGTAGAATTTCAGTAATACATTTTCAATATAACTAAGAAAGTTGTGGTAAGAAATGATTGTCCAGGTCTCCATAACTATGTACTATCATAGTACTTTTGAGAAATACAACAGCTGATTCAGAAATATGACATGAGAGTTTCATCTTGAATTTTAGTTGCATAGTGATTTGAAAGTTTGCAATGTATATTTATAACTGGTTTTAATGTTTTAAATTTATTCTATATTCATGTACACATTTGCAGTCAAATTTTATTGTACAAGTTGTATATATAGATATTAGTTAATACTATACAGTTATGCCACATGAATAAATGAATGGTGGTTGAACGAATGAAAATAATATTAATTAAGGACTTATTATGTGCAAAGATATATAATAAGCACTGAAGATACAAAAAGAAAAGCAAAATGTTCTCTGATTTCAAGGCAGTTAACATTTTTAATTCAACACATTCAAGGAGCATTCACTTAAAAGTCATATGGAAAGGCCTAATGATATTTACTGTACAGTGGCAAAGCATTTGCTATTCACTTTCTTTAAACTCTTTTTTTTTAAATAAATCTGTATTTGTTTCTGATGTTGAAACATTTGACAACACCAAGCACTTTGGGTCCATATGTATTCCATCATTTCTACTAGTACTTATTTTAAAATAAAGCAATAGCAAATCAATTTAATTTTATGTTTTTTTTTTTTATTTTGGAGAATTAATAAGTAAATTAGATACAGAAACAATATGCTGTTTAAGTATTTTCAACAACTCTTATTACATAATTTCCATTTTTTCATGAAGCCAAAGGAGTCATGGTATTATACCAGCAATGATTAATTTTAGATTTGTTGAGGAAAACATGTTTAGTAACTGTAACATGTAATTTTGGGAAGTTGCCTTTGGCAGTGAGATAGCACATGGCTTGCATATAACTAGTATCACAGGCAAGACTAGAATGTAGGATTACTGATATTAAGGCTAATGTTCTATCCACTATCACACAGTGTTTCCATTTTTTTTTAATTGATAACTCAGGCAGACATATTCAAATCTTCTTCCAAAGTCTTTAAATTCCTTTGCTTTAGTATATCCCCAGTGTACTGTATCAGCTTTAATAATGACTGCTGGTATGTTATTCCCTGAAGTCAAGCCATTTAACTCCAAATGAATGCTTTATAATGTATCTCAGAAAGAATTCAACATTTCTCTTTCTCAGAAACTCTCTATCAGATAGTATTTCTTTAATCCTGGGCGTGTCACTTAATACTGTTTCTTTCAGTTTCTTCATCTGTAAAATGAGGTACACAAGGAAATGGCAATTTACTCAACTACCTTTACCAAGAAAGCCTCAAATAGGGTCAGGAAAAGTTGGACATGACTGAAAAACACTTAAACAACAAATCAGTATTCAGGAATATCAACATCAGTAAGGGATGGTAATAATTAGTGTTTTCAAGAAAACATTGTGCTAGCAAATAAAAAGAGAACATTATATATAGTGATACTTTACAAATACAATGAAATTTCATAAAGCGTACCACAATGGACAATTTCACAACAAAATACAGATTAGTGTTTTAATACGATAAAGATTTTTAGATTGCTTTTGTTATTGCTGGCTTGTAGTTATTTTAAAGGTGAAGGGCTGATTTTCTTCCCTGATGCCCAAATTTGTGAACATATTCATTCTTTTTAAATGAAGAAAAGTAGGGTATGAGAATTCCTTAAGGTAGATTGGAATGGACACTGTCTGCTACTATCTAGCTGACCTACAGCAGTGGTGCTAAACTCAAACAGAAATGGAGGCCACTTTAATATACATAAAGGATCCTTTTGAACTCATATTGCTTTAATTTTAAAATATATTAACTATATTCTACTGTATATTTATTTATTTTGTTAACAATTCCCCAATTACATTTTAATCTGAATTGGGCTATACTTAGAAGTGTTGTGGGGCACTGTTTGACACCTCTGACCCAGAACAAATTACCAACTCCAGCTCTAGAAATTCTATGGATCTATGGAACCTTCTTAATTAAAATGAACCTTTAACTTGAGAAAATATATCAACTTGAAAAAACATAAATTTTAGAAAATAAATTTCAGTCAAATACCCATTTAAACCTCATCTCACTAAGAGAATACAAAATTTTTATGTGTTTAGAATCTACAAACAGGATGTAATACATATTTTGTTAATCAATAGCCATCATCTTTAATTGGAATAAGAAAAATGACAACTTGAAAGAACACTTATCTTTGATCCTCTTTGGAACAGCCAGGACACAAATGTTGCTCCTATTACTCCAAATCCAGAGTAGAGGGGTTTTTACCCCTATTATACCAATGATTTATTTTTGGTCCTACTCATTTCTATACTAAAATAGAGAAGAGAAACAAAATCAAGCAGATTAAAATGATAGTTGACATTTGTGTAGAACTTTAGAAAGTCTGTGACATCTATTTTCTTATGTGATTCTCACAACAACAATTTGAAGTAAGTACTATTGTTATTCCCCAAGTTAGAGAAAACTGAGGCTAAGTTAAGTAACTTGTCCAGGTTACATAACTAGGAAGTGTCTGACGCCATAAGTAGTAAGTGATTAAGGTCATATTTAAACTTGGGCCTTCCTGACTCTAAGTTGAGCACTTAATGCACTGTACCACCAAGAGCTCCCTCACCATTTTTATTTTGACATCTGTTTCAGGAGGTGATCAGTAAATTCTTCTATTTCTATTTTGCCCTCTTATTCCAGATTATTAGGCCAGTTATCCTTTATAAGTTCTTGAAAGATGATGTCTAGTCTCTTTTTTTTTTAATCATGGCTTTCAAGAAGTCCAAAAAATTTTAAATTATTTTTTATTGGATCTACTTTCCACATCAGTTGCTTTTCTAATGAAATATTTCACATTGTTTTCTATTTTTCCGGTCTTTTGATTTTGTTTGATTTTTTCTTGATGTTTCATAGGGTCATTAGCTTTCACTTGCTCCATTCTGTTTGAGAGTTATTTCTTCAGTGATGCTTTGTACTTCCTTTTCCGTTTGGCCAATTCTACTTTTTAAGGACTTCTTTTCTTCAGTGAGTTTTTCTATATCGTTTTTTTTCCATTTGGACAATTCTGCTTTTCAAGGCATTCTTCTCCTCATTGGATTTTTTAAACCCCTTTTACCAAGCTGTTGATTTTTTTTTCATGATTTTCTTGCATCATTCTCATTTCTCTTACCATTTTTCCTTTACTTCTCTTACTTGATTTTTAAATTTTTTTTTGAGTTTTTTCATAGCCTGAGATCAATTCTTATTTTTCTTTGAGTCTTTGGACTCAAAGGAGTTTTCACTTGGCTGTCTTCTTCTAAGTGTGCGTTTTGATCTTCTTTGTCACCATAGTAACTTTCTATGGTCAGAATTTTTTTCTGTTGTTGGCTTTTTTTATCCTATTTTAACTCTTTGTTAGTGGGGCTCTACTTCCAGGGTGGAGGGTACACTGTCCCAAGCTTCAGAGATTTTGTGCAGCTATTTTCAGAGATACTTCTAGGGACCTATATGTTTTCAGTTTTTCCAAGGTGATATGATCTAAGGAGAGGAGCGCATACTACTCTCGTGGCCTGTGCTATGGTCTGTGAGTAACTACAAGCTCTCTTTTCTGCCCTGGAACTGTGACCAGGGTCACAGTTCCACTCTAGCCTTAAGTTTTGGTGTGCTAATGTTCCTCCTTGCCCTGGGACTAAGACACAGGACCGTGACCAAGATCCAAGTATGGGCAAAGCAACAGGGTCCTGCCCCTAGTGCCAGCAAAGATATCCCTGTAATTTTCTAACTAGTTGTTCAAGTCTCTTACCATCTGTGGCTAAGAGTTCTGGAAGCTGTTGCTGGTGTTGCTGATTAAATTACTCCCAAGGACCTCTCCTGGTTTTCTGGGGCTGGTCCGTGCTGGTAAGACCTGCACTGGACTGCACTCCACTCTCACTGGTGCAATAGACCTTTCCTGACAAGCTTCTAAGTTGTCTTGGGCTATAAAAATTTATTTCACCCCATCCTTTTGTGGGTTCTGTTGCTCCAGAATTTGTTTTATGACGTTATTTAAAGATCTTTGGAATGGTTTTGAAGAGAGCTCAGGTGAGTCCCTGCCTTTTCTCTAACTTCTTGGCTCTGCTCACTCTCTTCCTTTTTTTAAGAAGAGAAAACTGAGGCATGGAATAGGAAAATGACTTACCAAAGGTCACATAAGTAATATCTCAGAGTTAGAATCATATGTATAAAATTGGACTCCAAATCCTGGATCTTCAAGGGCCATTTTAAGTTCTAGTTCCTCTATGAGTGCTTCTCTAACTGTTCATTCATACTTCTTTTGAAAGATTTACTACCACAGATTTGCTATGATAATGGTGCTACTTTTTATTGTAATTAACATTATTTACACATATATTTATACATACATAAAATAAACATTATAATTACATAGGTTCTTCAATGCCAAGAATCTGTTCATGTTTATACTAGTAGGAATACATGTAATGTGCATACATGTAAACATACACACATGGTATAAGCCAGCTAGTTACGAGACACAGAAGATAATAGAGGAACTTGGAGGCATTAAGACATGAGTTTAAATTTTGTCTTAGGTACTAACTAGCTTGTGACATTGGCCAAAACACTTTAACTCTTTCTTCCTCAGTTTTATTATCTATAAATTGAGGATAACAACAGCACATACATCACAGGGTTATAGTAAGAATAAAATGAAACAAGATATGAACTGTACTTTGCAAATCTTAATATATATAATATTATATATTCCATAATAACAAGTATATAAATTTTATCACATTAAACAAGATATTATTATGTGATAAATATGAGATGTCAATATATGTTTGTATATGTACATATACATACATAAAACTCATATAGGTACATGGGTTATATGTGTGTATCAGATATGTATGTATGTGTGTATGTTCATGCATATGTATATGTATATGTATGTACATGTATCCTAGCAAACCAGACTCTAAGTCATTGGAGGTCAGCCTGTAAGTCTTATAGTAAATTTAGATATTCAGTCTAGAATAATGCACAAGCATATACTTAGTAAATTTTTGTTGCAGCTGTTAATTGGGCTAGTGATGTTAGTCAAATTCTGTAGGATAAGCTTAAGTCCCCTTGGCCCTATGGAAAAAAGAAGAATAATTTAACCTGATATTTGGAAGAGGTTTCATATATTATTTCATTCAGTCCATACTTGAATAATCCTATTGCCTTGCCATTTGGTCATCAAATCTCTGTTTTGAGACAATCACTAAAAAGGAACACAGTATCTGACAATACAGTCCATTTAATTTTGGAAAACTCTTGTTCTAGGAAGATTTTCCTTTAATCAATCCCAAATTTGCCTCCTGATAGAACCATTTGGTCCTCATTCTATCTATTTTTATAAGGTATTGCAAATATTTTAATAAGTTATCAGCAAGGCATTTAAAACACCAGTTTGTGAGGATAAACTGCAGTGGAGAGAGAGAATACAGAATGCAATTAGTCACAGAGCTGAGGAATTTTCTTGATTTGGGGCAGGATCTGAGAATTCACTGTTTTTTGATCAGCCTTCAGCTGCTGTGTAATCTTGTATTTCTCTTTTTCTGTGTCAAAAATCTCTCCTTAGTGTCTACGTTTACAGAGCCTATCTTTCTTGAAATAAATATCAGTGCGATGATTTGAGATTTTTACACTGGAAAGGTTAACCCTGGTAGAGGTGGCAATGACATATTTCTGATGGGTCCTTCTCAGAGGAACACAGTTGATGGTCTGAGGTCGAGTCGCCAGTAGCAAGCCACTAGCCAGCTGCTTCTGGAAAACCATTCGCGTGCCCCTGTGGCAGCCAGGGAGCATGATCAGAACAGTTCGCGGGGTGATGCTAGATCGAAGTCTCCTCACATGGTGGCTGAAGGGCTTTTTGCCATGACTTAGCAGCTTTCTAGGCACATCCTCAGTAGGGTAATATCTAGGCATCTTGCGAATCTTTGCCACACTGCTTCCTCCTATCTTATCACCACCAACTGGCTTTGAGATAGTAGCAGGTGGCTTCCCTTTCTTTTTCCTTTCAATCAGGGTTTTTGGTGGAACTTATTTCCGCTTGCACGTGACTTGCAGGGATAAACTGCAGATCTCTGTTATCTACCAATCTCTTGGGCTAGGACTGAGTTCCGACTGCAATACTTTAGAGGCTTTTTCACTACCTTTTCAGCACATCTTTCATTTTGTTCTTTTTTTTTTCTTTTCTGACCTCTTCATTTGTTTCCTTTGGTGGGGGTGTGGGGGGGGTTGCCCACCATCTTAAGGGAAAGGGTCCTAATTCAATCTTATAGATTAGTACATAATATTGAATCCCTCATCCCCAAGAAAACCCTTAAAATATTTGTGATATAGTTTTCCATTTTATTTTTACAGGCTAAATATATGTTTGTTTTAATTGATCCTAATATTTAATTAATCCATATATTCTAGTGATTTGTAATTCTGCTTTTTCTCCTCACACCACATTTTACCAGATTAATCTTTTCCTAAAATATGCTACTCAGAATAGGGCACCAAATTCCAGATGTGGTTGGAACAGAAAGTTTAAAAAAATTTTTTTTTAATTAATGCATTTGCTCTTTTGATTGTCTCATTAAGACAACTGACTAATGTGGAGTTTACAGGCAACTGAAATGGTAATTATCCTCATAAACTATTTTACAGTCATAACTTTTCTACCCTAGACTTTACTTTTGATTTCTTTTTTGAAACCTAATGTAGGACTTTAAATTGTCCCTGATTAAATTTATTCTTATTATATTTGATCCAATTTTTTTTAATGTCAAGATCTTTTGGTATCCTGATTCTGTCAACCACATTTTTATGACTCTTGTGAGTTCTACAGTTAAAACAAGTATGAGCAGGTAATACTAGAACATATATAAGGCACCATAAAGAAGAAAATAGTTATGCTGAAACTTGTCACATATTGGCAGAGGACATCTTTCCCCAAAACCAAAATTATGTACACTGTTGTAACTGTGTCTTGGGCCCTCTCCTAATCTATGTCTAGGAAGATATTCCAATATCAAACTTTGTCACTATTCAACTACTTATTTAACTGAAATATTTGGCTAAACTAGGTTAATCGATGAAGACAGGCAATTAGATATGCTCTGCTCTTATGCTTATTAACTATTTGCTTTATTCATTCTGCTATCACTTATTGAAAATGAAATGATCCACAAAATAGTAAAACAAATTTTAATAACTATTTAATAACGAAAAGATCATCTCCATGAGAATATTATCAGCATCATAATGCATTTATATATATATGTGTATATGTGTGTATACATAAATACACAGGTGTGTATGTACCATACATATATGTATGTATATATATACATATATATATATGTGGATATACACATACACACATATATATGCATATATGTTCAGTATATCCATACAAAAACACAGTACTTAAGATAAAGATAGTTTCTTCTCCATTTCTTCCCTTTCCTTTTTCTCTCACCCCTTCTCCATGATCCTCTTTTGATTACAAGGACCAAAGACAAAACAGTTTTGTATTTTTATTATGACTACAAAGGAGTCATAGCTATATAGTCTTTTTAAAAATATATTTTTCTAAGACTCTTAGATTCAGTTTCCATGTTAGCCAGATTAAATATTCACCATCCCATTTTTTGCCAAAGGTTAATCTCTGAAGAAATCAAAATGTGTTGAAAACAACTGACAATTACAAATTCAGTTTCTGATAGAAGTCACATTGACTTGATTCCCCAAAGTGGAGATGTAATTATCAAACAAAATTGTGAGTGTGGCTGCTTTGTGAACCATGGTGTCAGTTTTTGCATTTACTTTATAATTTCCAATAAACTAAAATTCTTCCACGCTCATGGGCCATGTTTGCTATGTTTAACTTAATTGTATTTCCAGTTGAGATGTTTTACTTTTTTGGTTAGGCATTTTGTTGAGATTTAATTATTCTATCAAGAGGCATGGTTTTATTCCTCTTCACTGAGGGGGATACCTATTATTAACACCTAGAAATCAGTTTTTATATCCTAAATTAGATAATAAAGTCATTGTGTATCTCAACAGTCTATATTACCATGTTTTATTTCAGACTTTGGGATTATCTTCCTGGTATCATGCAAAAGTGCTCATGAAAAGAAATGAGGCAGTAAAGTTGAACAGCAAAGGAAAAGCAGAAAGATAATGTTAGAAGACACTAGCTCCTATTCTTTATCACTATTGTAGATTGCAAAGCAATAAACAGTCTCAAAGAAATAAATAGATTCATCTTCCTCTCTTCTTATTACTGGTTTCAGCCTCACAAGTGAAAAAGTATCTGTAGGAAGAAACATATTTATTAACTGATTTCTTCAAAATCATTTATTTATTTATCTATCAGTCTCTTGGGAATAAATGAGTGTACAGAGAATTTGTATTTCTGTAATTTTAGCAATAATAATTAGGAATTTTTAAAAAATTTAATTGGGTGAATGCTATTTCATAAAACTTGAGCATGATTAAGTACAATTTGTCAGCACCAGAGTACTCTGAGAAAATATGTTTAGACTTCTCATGGTGACAGCTGTTCCCTTTGCACTGTGCTTTTTAAATAATACACTTTAGTCAGGGTGACATCAGTCAAGGCACATTTGAACAGAAGATAGTTCTCTGTGTTAGGATTTCAAGGATGCATCATTTAACCACAGATGATGCATACAGCACAGTTATAAAGTCTGTTAAGCTGTAAAATATGTAAGATTTTTTTTCATATAACATCATAGTTATCTCAACTATTTCAGCTATAACCTTATTTTACAAATGGTATCTTAAGACATACAGTAATTTAACTCTTATACAGTGAAATAAAGACTTTGTTTCTTAAGTACTACAATGACCAGCTTAGGTAAAAAAAAGGGGAGGAGGTTAGAAATATGTCATATTTCTTTTCTAAGATGAAAAATAATTGCTCAAAACAAATAATTTAAATTTATCTTTCTGAAGTATGAAAACAAATATTTGTAAAAGATATGTCTGTACAGAAGAACTACAATTGAAAGCATCTGTGGTGAGTAGGGAAACATTTTCCAGAAGGGGCAAAGTTTAGAGTATTTATATGTTAACTATCATTGAAATTCTAATGGTAGAATAATCAGATATTTGTCTGGAGCATAATATCTGGCTGTTGTGACATTTGAAAAAATTGGGTACCCACAATGAGATATTTTTTAGATAGAGTGCAAAATCAATTTTTATATTTTCTATTTAAATATTTAGAAACATAATACAATGTTATGTTCTATTTTTAAACCCAAGAAATGCTATTGTCTATTGCACATTTGATGAATAAGAAGAATGTAGAGTCATAGGCTGAAAGCTAGAAGGGAGCTTAAATCCCCAAATTGTCATTATAAACTGAAGTCCAGTCCATCAATCAACCAATCATTCAAAAAGTATTTCCTAAATGCCTACCATGTGCTAGGTGTGGGACATACAAATACAAAGAAAGAAGCAATCTCTACTCAGAGTGTCTTCTTGATGTGTGGAGGAGTCCATGAAATGGTGTAGAGATATTCTATTTTGTGAAAGGAACAGAGAGAAGGACAATTTAACTAGTTCACAGGGGATGGGAAGAAGAATAACACCCAAAGAAACTGTAAAACTAGGTTAGGGTTGGCTTACATAGGGTTCTAAAAACTAAACAGAAGATTAATATTTTTTTCTTAGAGACAATGAGAAATCACTGGAGTTAATTGAGAAGTTAATTGAGAAGAGGGATCACATGGACACACTAATGTTGAAGGAGAATTACTTTGTCAGCATAGTGTTGAATGGATTGGGATGCTGAGAGACTTTAGTTAGGAAAGCCAATTAAGATGGCTGTTGCTATAACATAGGTGAGAGGTGATTAGAGCCTGAACTGAGGTGGTAGCTTGTATGACTAGAGAGAAGCAATGAAATGGAAGTGATGTTGTGAATGTAGGAATAGTAAGATTTGGAAACTGTTGGGGTATGTGGGGTGAGGGAGGGTGTAGAGAAGAATTTAAAGCCAAAGATATAAACCCAGCTGACAGGAGGAATAGAAAGAGAGAAACAATGGAAGAAGGAAGGAATTAAATGGAAAGATAATTCAGTTTTTAACATCATAAGTATAAGATGTCTCCAGAACCTGAAGTTCAAAATTGCCAACAAACATTGGTTATTATGGGACTGAATTTGAGGGGAGAAATAAGATATATTGATCTAGGAGTTACATAGGTGATAGTTAAACCAAAGAGTGTTGATGAGGTTATCAAGAAGAATGAATAGGAAGAAGAGAAAAAAGCCTATCATAGAATTTTGGGAAATAGCCACCATAAAATTGGATGATACAGTTAATTATATACATACATACATACATACATACATACATTTATGCATATATAAACACATATATACAATAATACGTACATACATATACATTTGTCAAATTATGGGGTACTATAGATTAAGCCAACTTGAATATATGCATAGGAGAAAGAAGCCATAATATCTAGAACAATGGTCTATACTCTGCATCAAAATGAGGTTAGGGAATAGGTAGAAAGACATTTAGAAGGAGTAAGAATAACTATTTTGTGATAAAAAAGAAAAATATTGTGCATCACTTCCTATTGTGGCTTATCCATTTCCATTCAACAATCCTGGATTGTCTTACCATCCATCTTTTTTTCTCTCATGCATTGTGAATATTGAATGACACTGGTATGTCATTTAAATAAGATGCCAATTGTGTTGAATAAATACATTTTAAATAGATATTGTAGATCAAGAGGAATCCAGGTCAAATCCTGGCCAAGGTGCTGGAGTAACAAGAACTCCTTAACATAATGAGAATCCCCTCCCCCCCAAAAAGAAAATCTTTAAATAATGCTTCAAATAGAATTATGGAGTGGCAGAATCAACAAAATTTCAAGGTGAAAAAAGTGTTCAAGCTCAAGACAATGTAGACAGGAAAGATCTTTCTGATAGAGTGGTAGTGGACTGAGGCAACATACCCTATGCTGAATCTTAAGGGTAGCTGCATCAATTGGATAGTAGCTTCAGGAACTGTCAATACACTGATATTATGAGGAGGAGAAGGAGGAGTCAGACAAGTGGTGATAAGAAGGTTACTGGGGACCCATTGCTGATACTGGGGGCAGGACCCTGTTGCATTGATCATATACAGTACCATGTCATAGTTGCAGGGTGAAAAGGAACACTAACACACTGGTGCTTGCCACAGGGAGGGAGAGCAGGAGTCTTAGTCAGAATTCCAGAATGGAGAGCAATGTTTCTGATATCTCAAGGGAGAGGTATCCTTCCTTCAGGTCCATGGCAGAGAGGAGGACTGGAGCAGATTCTGCATAGAAAGAGTAAGAGTGCTTGGAGAGGACAATTTTAACATTAAGTTAAAAGTCATGAAATTGACTGGAAAAATTAGTAAACAATGAAAAAAACACCTGAGCATAGAAAGTTCCTGTGGAAACTGGGAAGATCAAAGCAGAAACACAGAAGAAAACAACAAAATCAAAGCAGTTACATGCAAAGACTCAAAGACAAATGGGATGGACACAAGTTCAAAAAGAATTATTGAAAAAGTTCGAAAAGATTTGAAAGTCAAGAGGAAAAATTGAGAAAAAGAATTGAGAAAGTTGCAATAAAATTATGAAAAGAGACTCAACATCCTTCTAAGACAGGCACAAAAGTACTGAAGAAAAAACTTTAAAATGCAGAATAGAATAAATAGTAAAAGAAGCATAAAAATCCTTTGAAGAGAAAAACTACTGAAAATTCAATGAACAAAAGAACTCTTTAAAAAAAGAATTGTCTGGCTTAAATAAAAAGAAAGATACAAAAGCTCACTGAAGAAAAAAAAAGAGTTTAGAATTGGGCAAAGGGAAGCTAATAACTCCAAAACACATGAAGAAAAAATAACAATCGAAAGAATGGGAAGAAAATGTGAAGTATCTCATTGGAAAAACAACTGACCTGGAAAATAGATCCAGGAAGGATAATTTTAAAATTATTGCATTATATGAAAGTCATGATCAAAAAAGGAGCCTAGACATCATCTTTCAGGAAATTATCATGAAAAACTGCCCTGATATTCTAGAACCTGAGGGTAAAATAGAAATAGAAGGAATTCACCAATCACCTCCTGAAAGAGATCCCAAAATGAAAACTCCGAGGAATAATTTATCTAATCCCAAAACTCCAAAATTAAGAATAAAATATCGCAAGCAGCCAAAAAGAAACAATTCCAGTATTGTGGAGCCACAGACAATATAGCACAATATTTAGCAGCTTCTTCATTAAAAAGTCAGAGGACTAGGAATATGTTATTCCAGAAGACAAAGGACCTAGGTTCACAACCAAGAATAATCCACAATGAAAATTGAGTGCAATTCTTCTGGAGAAAAATTGGATATTTAATGAAATACAGGAGTTTCAAGCATTCTTAATGAAAAGACCAGAGCTGGACTTCCACTTCCGGGAACCAAGATGGTGGAGTAAGAGGTGAGTCACTCTTACCCTCCCTTATTAACCTCTGAAAGCCCAGCAAATATCACCCCAGGAAAAACACTGGAATAGCTGAACCAGAAGGGGTGCAGCAGTCCAGTAGCCCAGGTAGCTTGAGGGATTAACAGGAAAGGCCTCTCCTACTGGGAGCAGTACAGAACAGAAGGTGTCCCAGCAAGCTAGTGGAGAGCCCCACCTCAGCATATCAGGAGGAGATCCGGAAGCCCAGGTGGTAGAGCAGGCAAACACCAACACCTGGACCCATGAGTGCTTTACTGAGGGCTGGGGAACCAGTAGAAACCAGCTCAGAAAATCACCAGGTGCCTCAGCATTCTACAGCAACCAACTCTCCCAGTGCCTCTGCAAAACTAAGGGAAGCAGTGCTCCAAGGGACCCCACATGGATAAACACCCTACAACATTCATATGAAAAGAGCTGAAGAAATCAAAAGGAAGGAAAGGCCCAGGTGAGTAGGAAATCTCCAGGAGCCATACTACCCAATCCTACCCCTACAGTTTCAGGGTTGCTGATTCCAGCCCAACACCAGGTAAGCTGCCAGAACCCTACAGCTTCCAGCTGCCAGCATTGGAGGCCCCAACACACAAAGCCAGCAATCAGGCCCTAGGATCCCAACACAAGAAGCTTGAGTCAGTGCCCTCTGCTCCCCAGCAAGAGAGCCCAATCTCTTTAAACATCGGGAAATAAGCAAACACCATGAGCAAAAAGAATGTATAATAGATTCTTCTTATGGGAAGAGTGAAAATCAAGGCAGAAATTCTGAATAGTACAACATTCTCAACAAATCCATATCTGGAACCTCAAAAGGGAATATGAACTGTCTAAAGGACAAAAAGCCTTCTTAGAAGAGCTAAGGATTTTAAAAGTCAAATGAAAGAGGTAAAAGAAAAAATGAGAAAAGAAATGAGAGGTATGCATGAGAGAGTCAATAGCTTGGAAAAGGAAGTTCAAAAATTAACTGCAAAAAACAAGTCCCCGAGCTCAGTCCTGGGGCAGCAACTGAGCTTCTGGAGCACAGACTGAGGAGGAATGAAGTGATTGACCAGAGGGGGATTGCAGGGATCTCTCTGCTGGTGCAGGATTCTCTTGCTTTATCTGTACTTGAATCTGGGTCACAGTTCTGGGTGGCATTCCTGGGGCAAGGAGGAGCACTGGCACGGTGTAGCTTGTAGTGCCTGTGGAGAGGAAATCCTCCTCACAGTTCCAAGACAGATAAGAGTGCTTGTGGACACTCATACACCAGAGCACAGGCCAGGAAAGGAGTAAACACCTTACCTTTGATCACAACACCTTGGAAGAACTGAAAATTTATAGGTCCCTAGAAGTATCTCTGAAAACAGATGCACCAAAACCCTGAAGCTTGGGACAGTACATTCTCCACACTGGAAATAGACCCCTACCTTAACAAAGAGTTTATTACTCAAGTAATTGGCTGGGATCATGACCAAGCAGCGCAAAAGTCAGAATATATTATCTTACTTTGGTTATAAAGAAGATCAACCGTACAACCATACAACTAGAAGAAGACAACAAAGCCAAAGCACCTGCATCCAAAGCCTCCAAGAAAAAATATGAATCAGTCCCAGGCCATGGAAGAGCTCAAAAAGGATTTTTGAGAAGGAAGTAAGAGAAGTAGAGGAAAAACTGAGAGTGATCCAAGAAAATAATGAAAAACAAGTCAACAACTTGTTAAAGGAGACCCAAAAGGATATGGAAGAAAATAACACCTTAAAAAATAGCCTAACCCAAATGGCAAACAATGTCCAAAAAACCAATGAGGAGAAGAATGCCCTAAAAAGCAAAATTGGCCAAATGGAAAAGGAAGTCCAAAAGCTTACTGAAGAAAATACTTTATTTAAAATTAGAATGGAGTAATTGAAAGCTAATGACTTTATGAGAAATAAAGGCACTGTAAAATTAATCCAAAAGAATGAAAAAATAGAAGAGTATGTGAAATATCTCATTGGAAAAACAACTCACCTAGAAAATGGATCCAGGAGAGAGAATTTAAAAACTATTGGATTATCTGAAAGCCATGATCAAAAAAAGAGCCTAGATATCATCTTTCAAGAAATTAATATGTCTATTTCAAGAAGAAATAGACAGCAAAACTATACTAGTGGGGGACCTCAAACTCCCCCTCTCTGAACTAGATAAATCTGGCCCCAAAATAAACAAGAAAGAAGTTAAGGAGGTGAATAGAACATTAGAAAAGTTAGGTATGAAAGACCTCTGGAGAAAACTGAATGGGGATAGAAAGGAATATACTTTTTGCTCGGCAGTACATGGCACATACACAAAAACTGACCATGTACTAGGGCATAAAAACCTCACAATCCAATGCAGAAAGGCAGAAATATTAAATGCATCCTTTTCAGATCATGATGCAATAAAAATTATATGTAATAAAGGACCATGGAAAGATAGACTAAAAAAAATTGGAAACTAAATAATATAATCCTAAAAAATGATTGTGTCAAACAACAAATCATAGAAACAATCAATAATTTATTTCAAGAGAATGACAATAATGAGAGAACATACCAAAACTTATGGGATGCAGCACAAGCTGTTCTTAGGGGAAGTTTTATATCCCTAAATGCTTACATAAATAAAATAGAAAAAGAGGAGATCAATGAATTGGGCATACAACTAAACAAACTAGAAAAAGAACAAATTAAAAATCCTCAATTAAACACCAAATTAGAAATATTGAAAACCAAAGGAAAAATTAATAAACTTTAAATGAAGAGAACTATTGAACTAATAAATAAAACTAAGAGCTGGTTTTATAAAAAAACAAACAAACAATAAAATAGATAAATCTTTGGTTAATCTAATTTAAAAAAGGAAAGCAGATAACCAAATTACTAGCATCAAGAATGAAAAGGGTGAAGCTACCAACAAGGAAGAGGAAATTAAAACAACAATTAGGAATTATTTTGCCCGACTATATGCCAACAAATTTGACAATCTTAGTGAAATGGATACATGTTTGCAAAAATATAAATTGCCCAGATTAAAAGAAGAGGAAGTAAAATACTTAAATAACCCCATCTCAGAAGAAGATATTGAACAAGCCATTGATGAACTACCTAGGAAAAAATTTCCAGGGCCAGATGGATTTACATGCCAATTCTATCAAACATTTAAAGAACAATTAATTCCAATACCATATAGACTATTTGGTAAAATAGGTGAAGAAGGAGTCTTACCAAATTCTTTTTATGATATAAATATGGTGTTGATACCTAAACCAGGAAGAATCAAAACAGAGAAAGAAAGTTATAGACTAATTTCTCTAATGAATATAGATGCAAAAATTTTAAACAAAATATATATATATATAGCCTATGGGTCAGGCTATTTTTTAAGGTGTTATTTTCTTCCATATCCTTTTGGGTCTCCTTTAACAAGTTGTTGACTTGTTTTTCATTATTTTCTTGGATCACTCTCAGTTTTTCCTCTACTTCTCTTACTTCCTTCTCAAAAATCCTTTTTGAGCTCTTCCATGGCCTGGGACTGATTCATATTTTTTCTTGGAGGCTTTGGATGCAGGTGCTTTGGCTTTGTTGTCTTCTTCTAGTTGTATGGTTGTACGGTTGATCTTCTTTATAACCAAAGTAAGATAATATATTCTGACTTTTGCGCTGCTTGGTCATGATCCCAGCCAATTACTTGAGTAATAAACTCTTTGTTAAGGTAGGGGTAATATACAGAAATGCCAATGATTTATGTGGGTTTATTTTATAGCCTGCAACTTTGCTAAAGTTATTTATTATTTCAAGTAGTTTTTTACTTGATTCTTTGGGATTTTCTAAGTAAACATCATATCATCTGCAAAGAGTGATAGCTTTGTTTCTTCTTTGCCTATTTTAATACCTTCAATGTCTTTTTCATCTCTTATTGCTAAAGCTAACATTTCCGGTACAATGTTGAATAACAGTGGTGATAATGGACATCCTTGTTTCACCCCCAATCTTATTGGAAATGCTTCTAGCTTGTCCCCATTACATATTATACTTGCTGAAGGTTTTAGATAGATGATATTTATTATTTTAAGGAAGACTCCATTTGCACCTATGCTCTCTAGTGTTTTTAATTGGAATGGGTGTTATATTTTGTCAAAAGCTTTTTCTGCATCTATTGAGATGATCATGTGGTTTCTGTTAGGCTTGGTGTTGATATGATGAATTATGCTGATAGTTTTCCTTATATTGAACCAGCCCTGCATTTCGGGTATAAATCCTACCTGGTCATAGTGTATTATTCTTGCGATAAGTTGCTGGAACCCTGGAACTCTATGAACACAATTACAAAACACTTTTCACACAAATAAAGTCAGATCTGAATAATTGGAAAAACATCAATTGCTCATGGGTAGGCCGAGTTAATATAATAAAAATGACAATTCTACCTAAGCTAATTTACTTATTCAGTGCCATATCAATCAAACTACCAAAAAATTATTTTATAGAGTTAGAAAAAATAATAACAAGATTCATTTGGAAGAACAAAAGGTCCAAAATATCAAGAGAACTAATGAAAAGAAATGCAGGGGAAGGTGGCCTAGCCATTCCAGATTTGAAATTGTATTGTAAGGCAACAATCATCAAAGCTGCTTGGTGCTGGCTAAGCAGTAGAGTGGTGAATCAGTGGAATAGGTTAAATATGCAAGACATAGTAGTCAATGACTGTAGTAATCTATTATTTGATAAACCCAAAGACCCCAGCTTCTGGGATAAGAACCCACTCTTTGAAAAAAAACTACTGGGAAAACTGGAAAAGAGTATGGCACAAACTAGGCATAGACCAAAATCTCACACCATATACCAAAATAAAGTCAAAATGGGTTCATGATTTAGATGTAAAGGCTGTTGCTGTAAGCAAACTGGGAGAACAAGGAGTAGTTTAACTGTCAGATCTACAGAGAAAAGAAGAATTCATGACCAAACAGGAGAGAGAGAACATTACAAAAAGCAAAATAGATAATTTTGATTACATTAAATTGAGAAGTTGTTGCACAAACAAGGCCAATGCAACTAAGATTAGAAGGAAGGTAGAAAATTGGGAAAGAATTTTTACAACCAGTCTCTCTGATAAGGGCCTCATTTCTAAAATATATAGAGAATTAAGTCAAATTTATAATAATACAAGCCATTCCCCAATTGATAGATAGTCAATGAATATGAACTGTTATCCAGTGAAGAAATTAAAGCCATCTATAGTCATATGAAAAAATGCTCTAAATCACTATTGATTAGAGAAATGCAAATCAAAACAACTCTGAGGTACCACATCACACCTATCAGATTGGCCAACATGACAAAACAGGAAAATGATAAATGTTGGAGAAGATGTGGGAAAATTGGAACACTAATGCATTGTTGGTGGAGTTGTGAAATGATCCAACCATTTTGTAGAGCAATTTATAACTATGCCCAAAGGACTATAAAAATGTGCATACCCTTTGACCCAGCAATAGCACTTCTAGGGCTATATCCCAAAGAGATCACACAAATGGGAAAAAGCCCCACATGTACAAAAATATTCATATCAGCTCTTTTTTGTGGTGGCAAAGAATTGGAAACTGGGAGGATGCCCATCAATTGGGGAATGGCTGAGCAAGTTGTGGTATATGAATGTGATGGAATACTATTGTGCTATAAGAAATGATGAACAGGCTGACTTCAGCAAAACCTGGAAAGACTTGTATGGTCTGATGCTGAGTAAAGTGAGCAGAACCAAGAGAATGTTGTACACAATAACAACCACGTTGTGTGATGACTAATATTGATAAACTTAACCCTTACTGGCCATACAAGGATCTAAGACATCTCCAGAGGTCTTGTGATGGAAAATGCTATCCACATCCAAGGAAAGAACTACAGAAGTTGAATTGCTATTTTTTTTCTTTTCTGTCGAGTTTTGTTTCGTCTTTCTGATGGTTCCATCTATTGGTTTTAATTTTTACTTACAATATCACTAATGTGAAAATATGTTTAATATGAATATAAATGTATAGCCTATATCAGATTGTGTGCAGTCTTGAGGAGGATGGTGGGGAGGAAGGGGGAGAAAAATTTTAAACTCAAAATCATATGGAAGTGATTATTGATAAATCAAAATAAATTAATGAAAAAAAGAGCCCCCAGACATCATCTTTCAAGAAATTATGAAGGAAAACTACCCTGATATTTTAGAACCAGAGGGCAAAACAGAAATTGAAAGAATCCACCAATCATCTCCTGAAAGAGATCCCCAAAGGAAAACTCCTAGAAATTTTGTAGCCAAATTACAGAATTCCCAGATCAAGGAGAAAATATTGCAAGCAGCCAGAAAGAAACGATTCAAGTATGGTGGAAACACAAACAGGAAAACACAAGATTTAGCAGCTTCTACGTTAAGGAACTGGGGCGGGGGGATGGCATATAATATTCCAAAGTTCAAAGGAGATAGGATTACAACCAAGAATCCCCTACCCAGCAAAACTGAGTATAATCCTTCAGGAGAAAAATGGTCATTCAGTGAAATAGGGGAGTTTCAAGCATTCTTGATGAAAAGACCAGAGCTGAATAGAAAATTTTGCTTTCCAATACAAGACACAAGTGAAACATGAAGAGGTAAACAGAAAAGAGAAATCATAAGAGACTTATTAAGGTTAAACTGTTTACATTCCTGCATGGAAAGATGATATTTGTAACTCACGATTCCTTTGTTAGTATCAGGGTAGTGAGAAGGAAAAAATTATATGTACATATATATATATAAACAGATATATAGAGGGCACAGGGTGAGTTGAAGAAGAAGGGGTGATATCTGGAAAATAAAATTAAGGGGTGAGAAACAATTATACTGGGAGGAGAAAGGGAGCAGTAGAATGTGGTAAATTATCTCACATGAGAGACGAGAAAAGGCTTTTACAACAGAGGGAAATCAGGGGGAAGTGAGAGGGAATGAGTGAATCTTATTCTCATAGAATTTGGCTGAAGAAAGGAATAACATGCACAATTGGGTATGGAAATCTATCCTACCCTATAGGAAAATAAGGGGGGAAGAGGACAAGAGAGCAGAGGGATAATAGAGGGGAGGGCAGATTGGGGGAGGGGATAATCAGAAGCAAACACATCTGAGGAGGGACAGGGTCAAAAGAGAGAATAGAATAAATGGGGGGTAGGATAGGATGAAGAGAAATATACTAAGTTTTTCGCAACATGACTACCATGGAAGTGTTTTGCATGACTACACATCTATAACCTGTATCGAGTTGCTTGCCTTTTCAATGAGGGTGGGTGGGGAGGGAGGAAGGGAGAAAATTTATAACCCAAAGTTCTAAAAACACATGTTAAAAAATTGTTTATAAAATAAAAGAAACATACTTTTTTAAAATTATTTTTTTAATTTGTCTTGGTTAGTTTGTGTTTTTGGTCTTTATTCTTTTTTGAAAGATGGCTAGTGAAATGTGTTATGCATGACTGCACATGTATAATCTATATCAATATATTTTTCTTCTCGAAAAGGGGGTAGAGATGAGAAGGATGGAAGGGAGGAAATTTGGAACTCAAAATATATAAAATAAGAAATGTTAAACTTGTTTTTACATGTAAATGAGAAAAAAGCATTCTACAAATAAAAATTGACATTTTTTAATCTCAGCTGGGTGTTCATTGTTTTGTGTCAATATATTTGAATTAACTGACTCTAACCAACTTCCTTTAATGTCTATTCTAGATTCTCATCTTTCCTCTAAAAATGACAATACCAACTTTACTTCTTACCTCTCAGCAGAAGACTTTTGTTTCATACCATATTGAAAAATTTAAGACATACATTTTTATGCATATGATTCCCTAGTCTACATATTTTATCCAAATCCCTCTTTATGTTCCAAGTCATCATTACCAATTTGCTGTTGAACATCTCCTGTAGATATCCCATAAACTTTTCACATCCAACATTTCAAAAACATCTTCCACCCAAATCTTCCCTTTTTAATGTTTCCATTTCTATTGATATTACTACCATCTTTGTAGTTAATAGTTTTGAAAAATATTTCTCTATTCCTTGCACTTTATTGACAATTAATTGGCAATTATAGTTGGTTCTACCTACTCTCTCTCTCTCTCTCTCTCTCTCTATATATATATATATATAATATATCTTCTCTCTACTCACATAGCCCCTAATCTATTGCAATCCTTTATCACTTCTTGACTAGAATGTTGCAAATGACATCTAAGTGGTCTTTCAGTCTCTAGTCACTCTTTTCTCCCATACACTCTCTATGAAGCTATTACATCGATGTATTTAATGCATAGTTCTGACTATATTAATCCAGCAACCAATAAATAAGTTATCCCATCTTGCCTATAGGAAAACATTAAAAGCTTCTTAATTTGGATTTTTAAATTTGGCTTAAACTTTTGTGTTTCTGATGACTATACACTTTTCTACCTCACATATCCTGTTGTTCTTGTTGTTTATCCTTCATTTTTGAAGTGGACCAAGATTATGGAGTGATGTCTTGACCTTTGCTTTTCATTCTAGTCAGACTGGCCTACATAGTATTAGAAATGCATGCCATTCCAACCCACCTTGAAGAAGCCTCCTACCCAAGGCCCCACTTTAGTGACTGATAAATTCCTTGTCAGGACTACCATTTCATCAGTATCTCCAGCCATGTTCACTTTGTGACAATCTCAGCTCACTTTCTGGCCTTCATGTCTATCTTTTCAACAGCCACACTCCCAATCTCAAGGTCCTCCACCCTGAAGTACTCTTCTGCTTGGTGACACCCTCTCCTAGACTGCCAGTTTGAGGAAAGACTGCTATTTCTTCACTTTTGATTCAACTCCCTCTTTACCTTCTTGCTCTTGGGATGACTACCCTTTCTCCCTCCCTTTGCTTTTCTGCTTCCTTTTATGTACTCTCTTCCTCTGTATGATATAAATTCTTTAAGGGAAAGGAGTGCCTAGTTTGCTTAATTTATTTTTCCAACATTCAACACAATGTTTGGAACACAGTTATCACATAACAAACATCTTATTTTTCTATTGATGTCATGTTTATTTATATATGTGCATGACTCTTTTCTAGAAGAATGTAAACTCCTTAGGGCAGGTACTGTTTTGTTTTTAACCTTTGTGTTCCCAACTTCTAGAATAGGGCCTTTTATATAGTGGTTGCTTAATAAATGTTTGGTGAGTTGAAGAGATGAATTAAACAATTGCTGAATATTAATGAAGGACCAGTTATACAGAGATATAAGAAAATATAAATGGATCAGGTAAGATAAGCAAAGTCCCCTCTTGCTCTTATTTAGTAAATTTCAGAAATTTCTAATTTAAATCTTGTGGAGACACCCAATTAGTTATTTATTATAATGTAATTAGAAGTATTTATTTGATACATTTTGGTAGATAATGGCAAGAAATTTCATTCACAATGTGATGTTTCTAAAAAAAATCACAAAGTGATTTTATTTCTTGTAAGGATAAATATCTCTAGTTTATAAGAAATATATCATATAATAAATAATATTGCTAATTCCCACAAAGTATATTAACTGCCTTCCAATGAGTAGGTTAGGAAAAAAAAATTTAAAGGAAACTCATATTAGCCCTTTATTCTTTGTTTGAATGGCAGAAAAAAATATTAAATCTTAATTCATATAAAATTAATGCAGCATTGATATGATGCTTTCATGAATCACTTCCAAGTACACAAATTTGTGGTTTATTATTTCTTTGTTTGATCCTTTTATTTCTATTGAAAATAAAATAGTCCATAGTGAAAATCATAATGACAAGAAAAAAGGAAGAAAAAAATCCATGATGAAATATTCAATTTTCCTATCACTGTTTATTCTGAATACAAGCAGTCAGACAAATATTTTATAGTGAATGTATTTTGTACTAACTGTGGGTGAATTTTGTTATGATCTTTATTATAAAATTCAGAAATAATACTTAATTACCATAGCCAATTCTTTTTCAGAGAGCACAGACTCATGATGAAAGGGTAATGTAGTGAATATCTAAAAGATAATGGTTGCTGCAAACATACCAAATAAACCAATATCCAGAGCATTTTATTTTTGAACAATTAGACTTTTATGAAACTATTAAAATATAGTTGGCTACATAAAGTTGATTACCTCTTTATGTGGTAAAATGTTGAAAAAAATGACTTTTGGGCTATTGCTTTAAATTAATAGTCCATTATAAATTCTCATAGTTCTCCTCTGAGTTAAGCTTAGAAAAATACTGAGAAAATGACAGAGCAGTTTTATAAATTAGGTGCTTAGTCAAGACTTCAGGAGCCAAGATGGCAGAGTAAACAGTAAATTGATGTCCCTCTCCCATTCTCCCATAAACCAGTATGCCAGAACTTGTCCTGCAACCACAGAGGCAGTGGAAAGACAGAGTGGAGCAGTCTTTTCATCCAGGAGACTTAGAGGATCAGCAAATAATGTGCATAACCCTCGGGTAAAAGGGGATCCCAGTCCAGGACAGGAAGAATCCCAGCAAGCCCACAGCAGGCTACACCTCAAAAACCAGTGGGAGATCCTGAGTCCCAGAACAGTGGAGCAGGCAAACACCAACGCCAGGACCCACATGTGCCTTAGCACAGCCAGGGGAACTGGTGAGCATGAAGAATCACCACATCACTGGCTAAAGCCAGGGCAGTCAGGTGTCTTCCATCAGCCATACCTCCACATGCTTCATCACAGGCCCCAGTGGGCAAGCATCGTCAAGAAGTGAATCTCCCCATGCTTCAGTGCAGCCCCAGAGAAATGCAGAAAAACTCCACCTGCTCTCAGTACAGGTCAGATATCACCACTAAGACACCATCTCAGCACCAGGTAAGCTCCCAGATGCCTACAGCCTCCAGCAACTAGCACATGAGGCCCCAACACAAGAAGTCCTGGACAGTGCCTCCTGTCTTCAGCAGAAGAGCTGAACTTTAAAAGCCACAAAATCAGTCAAACAGTAAGCAAGAAGCAAAAATGAACACTGATTATAGACTGTTTCTGTGGGGACAGCAAAGATCAAAATACAAACTCAGAAGAGGACAACTTTGTCAATATACCCACATCCAAAACCTCAAAGAGGAATATGCACTGGCCTCAAGCCCAAAAAACCTTCTTGGAATAGTTCAAGAAGGGTTTTAAAAGTCAAATAAGAGATATAGAAGAAAAGTTGGGAAAAGGAATGAGAGGTATCCAAGAGAGAGTCAACAGCTTGGAAAAGGAATGACAAAAAATGAATGTAAAAAAACAATTCCTTAAAAAATAAAAATGGGAAAAGATCCACTGAAGAAAATAATTTCTTAAAAAGCAGTATCAGCCAAATGGAAAAGGAGGTACAAAAACTCAGAGAAGAGCTACTTAAATAAAATTGGACAAATGGAGGAGGTACAAAAGCTAACTGAAGGAAATCATTAAAAATTAGAATTGAGCAAGTGGAAGTTAATGACTCTATGAGACATTAAGAATCAGCCAAACAAAATCAAAAGAATAAAAAATAGAAGAAAATGTAAAATGCCTCATTGGAAAAAAACTGGCCTGAAGAATAGATCCAAGGAAAACAATTTAAGAATTATAGATCTACCTCAAAGCCATGATGAAAAAAAGATTCTGGACAGCATCTTTCAAGAAATTGTCAAGGAAACCTGCCCTGGAGTCCTAAAACTAGAGGGTAAAATAGTCATTGAAAGAATCCACTGATCACCTGCTGAAAGAAACCCCAAAATGAAAATTCCAAAGAATATCATAGCTCAATTCCAGAATTATCAGGTCAAGGAAAAAATACTGCAAGCAGCCAGAAACAATTTAAATACTATGGAACCACAGTCAGGATTATGCAGGAGTTAGCAACTTCTGCATTCCAGAGGGCCTGGAATATGAAATTCCAGAAGGCCAAAGAGCTTGGATTACAACCAAGAACCAAGTCTCCAGCAAAATTGAGTATAATCTTTCAGGGGAAAACATGGACATTCAATGACATAGTGGGCTTTCAATTATTGCTGATAAAAAAAAAAACAGAAGAAAACAGAAAATTTGATCTTCAGATATAAGACTTAAGAGAAGTATAAAAAAGATAAACAGGAAAGATAAAAAAAGATGGTTGTTTACACCCCTACTTGGGAAGATGATACATGTAATTCCTGAGAACTGTATCTTCATTATGGCATTTAGAAGGATTATACGTAGACAGAGGGTATGGGGATAAATTGAATTTGGTGTGATGACCAAATTAGTTAAGTGGTGAAAATAAAGGAATGTACTGGGAGAAAGGAAAGAAGAGGCAGAGTAGGGTAAATCATATCACAGGAAGAGGCACAACGATTATTACAGTAGAGGGAAAAAAGGGAGGCAGGTGAGCATTGTTTCAACCTAACTCTCATTGGGTTTGGCTCAAAGAGGGAATAATATACACATTCAGTTGATTATAGAAACCTGTCACAATCTATAGAGAAGTAGGAGGAGAAAGGGGAAAAAATAAAAAAGGGAGTGAAGAGAAGGCAGGGAAGAAGTAGTAGGGAAAGGTAAAATGTAAAGGGAAGGAGGCTGATAAAAGGGAGGGGAGATTAAGGCAGGTGGTGGTCAGAAGCAAGAAACTGGTGAGGAGGAAAAGGATGAAAAGAGAGAGAAAAACATAAACGGGGGAAAATGGGATGGCAAGAAAGACAGCTAATAAGCATAACTATGAATGTGAATTGGATTAACTCTCCCATAAAATAAAAATGAATAGCAGAGTGGATTAAAAACCAGAGTCCTACAATATATTGTTTATAAGGAATACATGTGAAGCAGAGAGATACACACAGAATAAAGGTAAAAGGCTAGAGAACAATATATTATGCTTCAGCTGAAGTAAAATAAAAAAAAAGCAAGGGCGGCAATCCTAACCTCAGACAGTGTAAAAGCAAAAAAATAGATCTAATTACAAGAGATAAAGAAGAAAACTACATCTTCATAAAAGGTATCATCAACAACGAAGTAATATCAATACTAAACATATATGGTATAGAATCCAAATTCTTAGAGTAGAAGTTAAGGGAGTTAGAGGAAGAAATAGACAGCAAAACTATACTAGTGGGGACCACCACCTCCTCTTTTCTGAACTACATAAAACTAACCACAGAATAAAAAACAAAGAAGTTAAGGAAGTGAATCAAATTTTAGAAAAGTTAGATAACGTAGACATCTAGGGAAAATTGAATAGGGAGAGAAGGAATATACTTTTTTCTCAGTGGCGCTTGGCACCTACACAAAAATTGACCATGTATTAAGACCCCCTCTTCCTTCCCAGTCTTCTCATACTTTACTCCCTGTCACATACTCTCCTATTCAGTGTCACTCATTTCCTTGCTGTTCAGTGAACAAGATACTTCATTGCTTGGCTTTGGATATTTTCTCTGGCTGTCTCCTATCCATGGAATAATCTGCCTCTTCCTTTCCATCTACTGACTTCCCTGGTTTGTTTCAAATTCTAAGTAAAACCTCATGTACTAGAAGATGCCTTTACCAATCCTTACTGGCTTCCCTCTTTTAATTATTCTTATTTGTTCTGTATATACCTTGTTTATACATACTTGTGTTTGTTGTTGTTGTTGTTGTTGTTGTTGTGTCCCGCCTTAGATTGCGAACTCCTTAAAGGCAAAGTCTGTGTTTTTCTTCTTTCTGCATAACCAACACTTAGCACAGTATCTGCCACATAGTAGGTGCTTATTAAAGGGATAGATAACAGGGATAACAGGGATAGGAACTAAAGAAGGACTAAAAATTGCATTGGTTATAAAGCAATATAAAGATCAAGAAGAACTTCCTAGTCATCTTGAGTAGATGTACAGGAAAATATAGACAAAAATTACACAACATGAGAGCTTATAGATAGGTTGATAACTATAGACTTGGAGTGGGGACCACAACAATGAGATCACAATTCTATTAGTGTTTTCAAATAAGAACTGGTTTACAAGTATACTTTTAGTCAAGGTCAAGATTAACTAAAAAGATCCCTATAAACTTAATACATGTTGTCTTTTTCTTTTGTTAACTCCTCTATGTTTCCATATAAGCTCAGTATTAGCACACTTAAAACAAATGTTTGTGTGAAAAGACACTTTTTTTTAGGAAACTAGACAAAAAAAGAAAAAAAAAACCTTGTTCTTTGTGTCCACAATTGGATAGGACAGTATCCCTAAACCCTCACACATTATTTTGTTTTGTGCCTCTTTAAAGCTTTTGCCTGATAATTTTGTTCATCTGTGCTGATGGCTTACTCCCCTATATGAACATGTTAATTTTTAGCTTATGCTAAGTTTACATGTGCTCTTTGTAATTCTTCTGATGCAGAGAACAGACCAAAAATGGCAGAGAAGTAGCGGCAGGAAAACAGGTAAGTATCATCAGTGAGTCAGGTTCTTGAGAAGGACTTCTATTCAATAGAAAAGGTGCATTGTCCAGGTGTAATCAACCTGCTCAGCAAGTGTTGTTGACTTACAGTGACTTCATTTGATCCTGGAATATGAGAAGACACAAACTTAATTTTAAATCACTAAAATCCCGTTAATCAATCTATTCATAAAGTCATGACATCTATGTTTACTGTACATTTTGGTTTAAGCATGTTGAGAAACTGAAATGTCTGTAATAGTTCTCTTATCCCAGGATTTCTTTCTTTCTTTAGGGTTTGATGTCAGCAGACCTTACAGTGTTACAATGAGGCCCTGAGAGTGGCTGATTTGATCCAGTGGCTTGTAACAGGATAGAAATAGGATAGCCAAAAATGGTGTTAACCTGCTTAGAGTCAATCTCATTCTACCTTGAAATAATATTGCTCATTATTTTGTAGTCTGTTATAGTTATTTACACAACATGTCCCTTAGAGCACAAGCCTCCCTACTGGCTTGATAAAGGCATGGGTTTGGGCAGCATTCATTTTTTTTGTTGTTGACTCTTTAAAAAATGCTGTAAGGGAACCATGCCAGTTTGGTTCCAGGATATGTTATTGAACTGGATTTAGCTAGTTCACATTCTAAGTTTGTAAATTAATGATGCTGTTGTCCCATCTGTCAGATGGGTATGAAGATTCCAGTTGTGTCTTTTTCAGCACAGTGGGTGTGAAGAAGAAAAGGGTTTGGACAGCTAGGTGGTGCAGTGGATAGAGCACCGGCCCTGAAGTCAGGAGGACTTGAGTTCAAATGCAGACTCAGACCAAACACTTGACACTTACTAGCTGTGTGATGCTGGGCAAGCCACTTAACCCCAATTGCCTTAAAAAAAAGAAGAAAAGGGTTAATATATGTTAAGTAGATATGTACACATATCAATAAAAAAACCACCAAATTTGATCAGGTGGTTAGTATGGTAATTTTAGCGTGATACTGTGGAAATGGTGCTGAACTTGTCATAAAACCTAAGTGCAAATCCTTGCTCTTTTTCTCATGTCTAGTAAGTCATTGGGTAAGTCACTTAACATCTGTGTGCCTCAGTTTCCTTATCTTTCAAATGAACTACATGATCTCTATATCCCCTTCTAGCTCTATATCCATCTTCCTAATTTCTGATATATTTTTGAATTAGAATATTAAGCTTATACAATTTCAAGTTACACTCGAAGCATTCCATAAACAATAAAATTGAAAAGCTATACTCTGTCTTGCCTTTCCTACATTAACTGCTGAGCATATTAAGGTTTGACAGAAATTAAAAAGGAAAAGGACACATTAATATATCCCATGATTCCTTAAGGCTACATTAATAAATGTACACTTTTCACCAAAATTTTCACCAAATTGAACTTTCTCAAGAAGTGATGTGAAATTTTATTGTATGATTCAAAATGTATATCACTATAAAGAATTTTTTAAATTTTCTATAAACTTTCTTTTCCTTACTTAATTCCATAATTTCTAGTAATTGTGTTTTATTTCATGCTTTGAAACTCATCTCTTGTGCTTGTGTGCTTTAACTACTCTATTTGTATGCATATGTAATGTTTTGCCATATTTAGTAGTTGTTAGCTACCATGACACATATCACTGTCATCAACTGTGCTTATTTTGGGGACTCATGTACTTCAGTTTTGTCATTTTTTCTGTTTTTTCCATTCATTAATTCTATGTACGGTGATTTATGATCATCTTCTTTCAAAGAACTAGGAGATATGTATATTTAGTTTGAAAGTATATTGGTCTTGTTTTCAATTTGTATCTATTAAATATGTACTATTATTTTTAACTTACCATTTTAATTTACAGAGATAATGAGGATAAATGGGATCATAGATGAGAAATGTTATGTTTTTCTTAGGAGGGCCTACATAAATTCAATTTATTAACCTGAGACATACTACTCAAGAAGGCATTTGATTACTGATCAGACAATCACTGATTTAGAGTTGGAAGGGACCTCAGAGACCATTTAGGATGAACTCATTATTTTACAAATAGGGAAACAGAAATTATGTGATTTGCCCAAGATATATTTTTTTTTACAGGTGTGGATTTGAACCTCATAAGCAATGCTCAAAATTCCACCAATCTATACTGTAATTATAATGTGTTTTACTTGGACAGAAGGGTTAAGAGAGGCAGTGATTTCATTGGATTTCATTGATAAAATGTAGTCATGAGTCCATGCTCTTTCTTATAGGAGTTTATTCTCTCAGATGATTCACCTAGCAATTTTAGCATAATATTCCTGAGAAAGAAAGAGATATGTGGAATTTAGGTTCTTGAGTGCTGATGTTTCCTAGAGAGAAATTACTTTGTACCTTTCCTTCTCACTCTTTTTGCTGTCTCTCCAATCTCTCAATTACTCAGTTCAATGATATTTTTGTCTCTTATCTTTTTTTTTGTATATAATTGTTTAGCATAAGACTTCCTTCTCTCCTTCTTTCCCTCCTCCCTCTCATCCTCTTTATCTCCCTTTGACCTTTGTTTCCTCTCTCTCTTCTTCCCTACCCCCTTTTTTCTTTCCTTCCTCCCTTCCTTTCTTCCTTCTTTCCTTCTTCTTTCTCTCTCATTCATCATGACCAATTGAGCAGTTAAGTATATTTCCATGAGACTTTAAATTGTGCCTTTTAAGATAATCATTACCCTCAAGAAAAAAGTATCCTGAGTCCCATCAGCAGCTTTTTTAATGCAGACTTTGTGTTATAAAATATAGTCTATAGCAATGAGTTATAGAAATACATACTTTAATTTTTAAACTTTATAGGTATCCAGGGGGTAGAGGGAGTTTTCACTTTAAATGTCAATTTTTAACTTCTTCACTTCTCTATTCCAACCCAGAAATTAGCGTGGTTTATTTATTCCACATTCAAAAATTATTTTACCTTGGAGGTAAATATGCAGTTTTCAAATAAATTAGTAAGGTGAGAAGCAATAAATTTGAAAAATTTAAATTCACATGTGACTAGGCATAATTGCTGTAGAAGCTGGCCATTTGAGTTTTGTTTTTCACACCTGCATTCTAAAAGAGGTTTTGGTTTTGTTACTGCCTCTCTAGCTCTGTAGTACCATATAAGTCAGCGGACAAATATTTATTAAATACTTCCCATGTGCCAGACAATGTGCTAAGCCCTAGGAATACTTATAATAATAGAAAAAAGACAGCTCTTGCCCTGAAGGAGCTTATATTATAATGGGGAAAGACTAAACACAAAATTAAAAAAAAAAAGCTGAGAAGGTGGTGAAGGAATCCTGCCTGTGGAAATGGTAGAGAAAGTCAGGAGTAACCCTGAGAGGAATAAAATCTTGTCTATCCATTGTGTCCTCCTTACATGAAAGTTTTGGGAGCGGAGTTGGGAATCAATGGGAGTGACCTCAGGATGAGGAACTCTTCCAAAGATAGAGGGAGTTTCCAGATTGAAGGGGTTTCTGGAGACATGGTAAGGAAAGTAAAGATTGCAAACTAGAGAGGGGCCTGAAACAAAAGAGGAGTAAAAGAAAGACACCAAAAGTGATAGAACTGTTGCAAAATAAGACCTTGGAAAACATTTCCACTATGGTGGAAAGAGAATGCTGTCTTGTAATTTAATGTTTTTTTTTGTTTGTTTTTAAAGAGGATAATAACTAGATAGCTTCAATTTCACTAGAGGAGTGAACTGAAAGGAGTTACTTAAACTATGCCATAAATTCAACTGATTACTAAAGGAGTGTAGAGAATTTTCTATTTTTACAAAAAAATTAGATTTTTTTTGGCTAGGCAATGGTGACTTGCCCAGGGTCACACAGTTATTAAGTGTCAAGTCTCTGAGGTTGAATTTGACCTCAGGTCCTCCTGACTTCAGGGTTGGTGCTCTATCCACTGCTCCACCTAGTTGCTCTCAGATATTCTTTTTTTGTAGTGTTTTAGGTTATAAACTTTCCAAAGTTAGGGGAAGATTAGTACATTTTTGAAGTATTTCACATGACCAGTATTCTCTGATTTATTCTATTTTTTTTCTCTCTAAAAAGATGAAAAGCAATTAGGTGGTGGTTATATAGCTAGTAAGTATCAAAGGTGGAATTTGAACCAATGTCTCCAACTACGAGTCCAACCTACTGCACTTCTATGTTGTGTATTAACAATATGTTTAGGAGACCCAAAAAAATACTGAAGAAAATAACACCTTAGAAAATAGCCTAACTCAAATGGCAAAAGAAGTCCAAAAAGCCAATGAGGAGAAGAATGCCCTAAAAAGCAAAATTGGCCAAATGGAAAGGAAGTCCAAAAGATTAGTGAAGAAAATACTTCCTTAAAAATTGGAATAGAGCAATTGGAAGCTAGTGATTTTATGAGAAATCAAGACACTGTAAAACAAATCCAAAAGAATGAAAAATTAGAAAACAATGTGAAATATCTCATTGGAAAACAACTGACCTGGAAAATAGATCCAGGAGAGAGAATTTAAAAATTATTGGACTATCTGAAAGCCATGATCAAAAAAAAGAGCCTAGACATCATCTTTCAAGAAATTATCAAGGAAAACTGTCCTGATATTTTAGAACCAGAGAGCAAAATAGAAATTGAAAGAATCCACCTATCTCCTCCTGAAAGAGAACCCCAAAGGAAAACTCCTAGGAATATTGTAGCCAAATTCCAGAGTTCCCAGGCCAAGGAGAAAATATTACAAGCGGCCAGAAAGAAACAATTCAAGTGTTGTGGAAATACAATCTGGATAACACAAGATTTAGCTGCTTCTACATTAAGGGACAGCAGGGCATGGAATATAATATTCCAGAAAGCAAAGGAGATAGGATTACAATCAAGAATCACCTACCCAGCAAAACTGAGTATAATTCTGCAGGAGAAAAAAATGGTCATTCAGTGAAATAGAGGACTTTCAAGCATTCTTGATGAAAAGACCAGAGTTGAATAGAAAATTTGATTTTCAAATACAAGACTCAAGTGGAACATGAAGAGGTAAACAGGAAAGAGAAAATCATAAGAGACTTATTAAGGTTGAACTGTTTATATTCCTGCATGGAAAGATGATATTTGTAACTCATGAGACCTTTGTCAGTATTAGGGTAGTTGGAGGGGAAAAAATTATATGTATGTATATATAGATATAGATAGATAGATAGATAGAGGGCACAGGGTGAGTTGAAAATGAAGGGGTCATATCTGGAGAATAAAATTAAGGGGTGAGAGAGGAGTATACTAGGAGAAGGAGAAAAGGAGAGGTAGAACAGGGTAAATTATCCCACAAAAAAAACCAACAGAAAACAAAAGGCTCTTACAGTGGAGGGAAAACGAGGGAGGTGAAAGGGAATGAGTGAGTCTTATTCTCATAGGATTTGACTTAAGGAGGGAATAACATACACACTCAATTGGGTGTGGAAATCTGTCTTACCGTACAGGAAAATGGGGGAGGGAGGAGAAGGGGACAAGAGAGGAGGGGAATGATAGAGATGGGCAGATTGGGAAAGGGAATAGTCAGAAGCAAATACTTCTGAGGAGGGACAGGGTCAAAAGAAAGAATAGAATAAATGGGGGGGGGAGGGATAGGATTAAGGGAAATGGAGTTAGTTTTTCACAGCAGGACTACCATGGAAGTGTTTTGCATAACTGCACATATATAACCTATATTTAGTTGCTTGCCTTATAAAGAGGGTGGGTGGGGAGGGAGGAAGGGAGAAAATTTGGAACCCAAAGTTTTAAAAACAGATGTTTAAAATAAATGTTTTCACATGCAACTGGGAAATAAGAAATACAGGAAATGAGGTATAGAAATACATACTGCCCTACAGGAAAATTGAAGGGGAAGGGGATAAGAGAAGGGGGTGGGATAGAAGGGAAGGCAGACTAGGGGAAGGGGTATTTAGAATGCATGCCATCTTGGGGTGGGGGGAGGGGCACGATGGGGTGAAAATTTGGAACTCAAAATCTTGTGGAAGTAAATGTTATAAACAAAAAAATAAATAAAAATTACCATTAAAAAAAACAATACATTTGTTACCTTTGTAGTGGGAGTTATGCTTCAGAATTCTCCATGAAGGTGAGAATAAGTTAAGACTTCTTCCAGTGTGACATGGTCTTTGGTTCCTTGCTAAAAGCCATGTGATCTGTGGTTTCTGATTTGGATTTTGATCTCTGTTCCTGAATTTATCTCAAAGACTATTCCAAACTCAACCAAACAGGTCTACCCTCTCAGTATGCATTAAGATCTATAGAAAAGCTTAGATTTTGAGCATTTTCCTTGAAATGTTTCCACTTTTTTCCTTTAATTTTGTTTTCTCCCTATCTCAATGATGGTTCAAGCGCTATTGTTTAAATACACAGTAAATAGTCATCTATTTTTAAACTGCAAAATAACATACAAGTAAACAATTAAAAAATTATACCTCCAAATATAGACTATTAACTGTTGAAAAGGGAACAAATGAATTTTTCCCTTCTTACCCACTTTTGATGACTGGATCTTAGAGGAAAACAAGAAATTGGTAACGGACTGGTAAATGAGAATCAGTTTCCATTCCAGGAATGGTCAGAGTAGTGGAGAGGCATTAAATGGGATTCAGGTCACCTAACTAAATGCTATTTACTTTTTGCTTTGTTGTCTGGTCCCAGCTTAGACACCTCTCAATCTTATCTTATCAACAGCTTTTTTTAACTCTTTACCTAGTCACCTCCATTTTCTCCCACACATAGTACTCAGGCAGGCAATGCCCATGGGTCATCATTTTGTTACGTACTCACATGGCCCAGAAGGGAGCGTATATTCTACTTTCATGCTAAACTGTGGGGGCCCTAGCTATGCTGTTAAACATAAATGATCTAGAGATGTTATATCATTATTAAACAAATTAACCTCCATACTTAATAAGATACTATAAATTGGTAAATCTTAGTACTCACAGATTCTTGCCATTCGTACTTCACCGTATAAACTGGTCTGAATTTTAAAGGAAACTATAGTGGCAAACTGTACAATTCTAAAAATGCATTTTTTTTTCTCTTGTGGATCCTTGTGAAAGGATGATATCCAAAGAGAAGTACCAGACGAAGAATATTTTCAGTGAATCTCTGCCAGTATAAAAGATAACCTCACAAATTTCAGATAAGCCCTTCACCAAAAGTGTAGCTAGGGTGTGGCATATGGCAGGGGGGTAGAGCAACTGACTCCCATTCCATCTCTCTTGTCTCTGGGATGGCTTGTTCAACCAAACCTGAACTCAAGTTCACAGGTTGTTGGGCAGGACAGTTCCCTTATGAGAACATTGGTTTTCTCCCAGGGTTTTCAGGGAACCTTTGGTAGGATGAGATATACTGTCTATGTTGTGCTAACAACTTTATGTTTCTTAACCCTCATTGGTCTTACTATTTAAAATATCAGCCAAGATGATTCCATTCACTGTAAAACAGTATTTATTAAACAGAAAACCAAGCAAAAAAAATTACAATACTTCACCTATAAAACTGGGATACATTTTCTCACTAATTCCCACAGTGTCTTGGAGAGTGCGTACAAATATATGAAACCATAGCATAAAGATCCAAGAATAGGGAACCTATGTGTCATGGGAAACTCATCATTCTAGATTTCAGGCTTTTATATCTTTTGTACTATTCCAGCACAGTCTACTCACTAATTAATAATTAGTTCACTAATCAGTAGGGTCACTCTTCTTCTGGCCCTTCATTCTCTCTTGCTATGTAGGCTCACTACCCTTTGGCAATATGGACACAGTGTTGACTTCTTTCAGCAAAAATAGAACTCTACACCTGGGAACTACAGAAATTTTCCCTGGTCAACTCCTTTGGTTCAGTTCTGTGGGATTTTTACCTCACATAGTAGTTAGTAGCATAGGAAAGGTGGAATAGTGGGTAGTGTTGGACTTTTGTCCCTGCAAAAAGAACATATATGTATATGTATATGTATATGTGTGTGTATATGTATGTATACATATACACCTATATATACACATTTATACATATACACATACATATATGCGTGTATATATACAGATATGCATGTATATACATATACACACATATATATATATACATAAAAAGAACACATATTTATACATATACATAAAGGACATTTTCTTTTTTCTTTTAGTTCTTTCATCTATAATTGTGATTATAAAACATTTATAAGTTTTTGTACATATGTAACAAAACCAAGACTAAAACAAAAAGTTAACTGGGAGAAAATATTTGCAGTAAGTTTTTTTTTTCTGATAATGCTTTTATTTCCCAGATATATAAGGAGCTGATTCAATTTCCAAGAAAAAGAGGCATGACCCAATTGATAAATTGTCCAAGGAAACAGACAGTTCTTAAAGGGAGAAACCTAAGCTATCTATAGCCACATTAAAAAAAAAGTTCAAATTAAAGATATATAAATTAAAGCAATTCTGAGATTCTACCTCATATTGATCAGAGAAATAAAAATGCCAAATAAAGGGGGAAGATATATTTTGAAGGGGCTATGGGGAAACAAGCACATTGATGCTCTTTTAGTGAATTTGTGAATGGCACAACAATTCTGTAAAACAATTGGGAACTATATACAAAAATGTAATAAGTGTTACACATTCTTTCACCTAGCTATACCACTGTTTGTCCTATTCCCTAGGATTCTATGACATTGCTTTCTCCTGATTCTTCTCCCTCTTGTTTTATTGCTCCTTCTCCCTCACCTTTGTAAGTTCATGTTCTTTGAATTTGATAATTATGAGTGCTCCCAAAGATTCTATGTTCAGTCCTATTTCTTCTCTAAGTTTTCTTCATTTATTGTATTAGACATTCCTATGACTTCACTTATCACTTTTAGGCAGAGTACTCCTAAATCTTCAATTATCTGTTGGATATGTGCTAGAAACTCAACATTTCTAAAACCAAATTAATCCCCTTATTCAAGTCAACTCCTTCCTATTTCCTTGTCAAAGCCCTTCTTTCCTATTTCTGTTGATGGCAGCACAATCCTTACCATCACACAGGTTTATGCCGAGTCATCTTTGATACCTCCCCTTCTCTCACTCTACATATTGCATGAGTTGACAAGTTCTAAATCCTCAATATTTCCTGCCTTTCTTCCCTATATTCAGTTTACCTTGTCACTACCACAATCCATGCTCTCATTATCTTTTGTTTTTGTGAGGAAATTTGGGTTAAATGACTTTCCCACAGTCACACAACTAGTAAGTGTTACGTGTCAGGCCAAATTTGAACTCAGGTTCCCCAGACACCAGGGCTGGTGCTCTATCCACTGCACCACTTAGCAGTCACCTTTCATTATCTTTCACGTGTACCGTTAAATAATCTCCCTACTCTAATTTGCTTCCTTTTTCCTTCCAATCCATTCCTTCCATAACAACCAAAATACCCTTCCTTATGCAAAGTTCTGACTACAGCACACCTTAGCACCTTAAAGAGTACCCAGCACTTCCCATTTAAGTAAAAGAAAACTAGCTGGTGTATCTCTTCTCCCTATTTTGACAGTCTTCAATAAGAGATAATGCATCATAAACAATCTTTAAATGGAATGAATGCTAAAAAAGGATGTGATAGGATTAAATTTTCTTTTATTTCCTTTACTTATCAGCATTTGACATGTAGATAATTTAAAACCTTTTAAAATAATTATAACTTTACATTATCTTCACCAGAAATGAATACATTTGTAGCCCAGGTATATAAAAATATGGAAGATGTTTAACTGATTTTATTTTCAATATAATATTAAGTAGAATGAAATGTAAAGTGACATAAACTTCTGACTAGAGTATACGATTATTTTAGTTTTGATAAAACTTGACATTAATCACAAAATGTTTGTGTTACTGATTTTTATCCTAGGTGTCACATGTGGACAGCTTGATGCATTGATAGATATAAGCAGTATCCATTACATCTGTGGAAGCTGACTTATGTGTAAATATGATAACATAGATGTCATATTGGTTTTAACTAGCTTTTCTATATATATACTGGTTTTTGGCTGAAATAAAGAATTGAAAGTAAATAAAGTTTGATGTTACAATTTATCTGTAGTTAACATCCAATTTAGCAAAATATGATATTTTATCTGTGATAAAAGAGCTAATATAGCATTTTGGGGGGGACTGTATTACAATCTAATGAGTAGAGAAATGCACTCAGATATTTTTGAACTCTTTTTTATTTTTCTAGGAAGGCAAGGATCCTAAAATGTTCTATATAGATGGCTCACAAGTCTTTAATATTCTATCTTAAGCAGAATTATCTTGATGCTTTAATAACTATTCATTCCTGTTGGTATAGACCTTAATTGTTCAAAAATACACACAGTGATGCTACTCAGTAACCTATATTTAAATGTTCTCAATATTTGATAGCACTATATTTCATTATTAGTAGATAAATATTTAGCGACAAACTGTAGAGAAAAATACACTAGCACTTTCCCCTCAGATTTCTTTTTTAATTTAGTAAGTTTATTGCTATTTGGCCGTTCATTTACCAACTCTAATTGTGTGACTTTTATGCAAAATATTTTGTGAAAGATGGACTAAAATTCAGAGATTTTTAAATTATGAACTAATCAAGGGCAATGTCTGTTAGGGAGGTGTTACATAGAGGATATTGTGATGTTCCTGGAGCAGGGAAGAGATGGGTTTGAATCCTACTTACAATACTTAATAGTCTGATGGTTACATAAGTTATTTAATGTTTATGAGCTTCTGTTTCCTCATCTATAAAATGAGGATAATAATACAGGTAGTACCTACCTCTCTGTTTAATAAGAGCCTCAAATGAAATAATGCAGAACTTAAAGATTTTTTCAGCACAAGCATTGTAATATTTATTTTTAAAATTTATTTAGTATTTTGTTTTTCTCAGTTACATATAAAAACAATTTTTAACATTCATTTTTAAAACTTTCAGTTCCAAATTCTTTCACTTCCTTCCTTCCACCCCACCCTCATTGAGAAGGCAAGCAATTCAATACAGGTTTACATGTGTAGTCATGTAAAACATACCCATAATAGTCATGTTTTGAAAGAAAACATAAACAAAAACTCAACAAAAATGAGGAAAGTTAAAAAAAAGTATGATTCAATCTCTATTCAGATACCATCAATTGTTTTGTAGGGATGCATAGCACTTTTCATCATAAGTCCTTCAGAGCTGTCTTGGACAATTGCATTGCTGAGAATACTTCTAAGTCATTCACAGCTTATCAACTTGCAGTATCGCTGTTATTTTGTACACAGTACATTTCACTGTGCATTAGCTCATGTAAGTGTTTCTGGGTTTTTCTGAAAGCATCCTGTTTATCATTTCTTAGAGCACAATAGTATTCCATCACAATCACATACCAAAATTGTTCAGCCATTACCCAATTGATGGGCATCTGCTCAATTTGCAATTCTTCATCACCAAAAAAGAGCTTATATTAATATTTTTTTTTACATATAGGTCCTTTTCCTTTGTTTAATCTCTTATGGAATACAGACTTAGTAATGGAATTGCTGGATCAAATGGTTCCCCAGCCGTTGTGATTTCCCTTTCCTATTTACATTTTTAGGCTTCTCTTGAGTCTTATATTTAAAAGTCAAATTTTCTATTCTGCTCTGATTTTTTCATCAAAAATGCTTGAAAGTCCTCTATCTCATTGAATATCCATTTTCCCCCCAAAGGATTATACTCAGTTTTACTGGGTAAGTAATTCTTGGTTGTAATCCTAGCTCCTCTGCCCTATGGAATATCATATCCCAAGCTCTCTGATGCTCTAAGGTAGAAGCTACTAAATTTTATGCTATCCTGACTGTGGCTCCACCATACTTGAATTGTATCTTTCTGTCTATTTTCAATATTTTTTTTCTGACCTGGGAGCTCTGGAATTTGGCTATAATATTCCTGGAAGTTTTCATTTTGAGATCTCTTTTAGGACATGATTAGTAGATTCTTTCATTTTCTATTTTATCCTCTGGTTCTAGAATATCACAGCAGTTTTCCTTCATAATTTTTTCCAAGTTAATTTCTAAGCTTTTTTTTTTGATTCATGGCTTTCAGGAAGTCCAATAATTTTTAAATTACCTCTCTTGGATCTATTTTCCAGGTCAGTTGTTTTTTCCAATGAGATATTTCACATTGTCTTCTATATTTTTTTTCATTATTTTGGTTTTGTTTTATAATGTCTTGATTTCTCATGAAGTCATTCCATTTGCTCCATTCTAATTTTTAAAGAAGTATTTTCTTCAGTAAGCTTTTGGACTTCCTCTTCCATTTGGCCAATTCTGCTTTTGAAGGCATTCTTCTCCTCCTTGGTTTTTTCATAATGTCTCCTTTTTTTTTTCATTCTTTGTTTTATTGTTGTTTGCTTTCTCATAAAGTCATTAGCTTCTATTTGCTCAATTCTAAGTTTTAAGGAATTAATTTCTTCAGTGAGCATTCTTACCTCCTTTTTCATTTCACTAATGCTATTTTTTAAGTTTTTTTTTTCTTTAGTGGATTTTTGTGCCTCTTTTTTGCATTTGACCAGTTCTGCTTTTTAAGGCAATCTTCTCCGTACCTCCTATACCATTTGACCTAGTCTACTTTTTAAGGTGTTATTTTCCTCAGTATATTTTTGTGCCTCCTTTACCAAGTTGTTTACTCTTTTTTTTAATGATTTCTTACATCATGCTCATTTCTCTTCAAGTTTTTTCCTCTCCCTCTCTTGCATCATTTCCATTTTTTATTTTAATTTTTTTCCTATAGTAATTTATTTTTAGTTTTAAACATTCACTTCTATGAGCTTTTGAGATTCAAATTTTTCTCCCCCTCCCTAACTCTTTCTTCAAGATAGCGCGTAATCTGATATAGGCTCTACATAAGCAATGCTATTAAACATATTTTCACATTAGTCATGTTGTAAGGAAGAATTAGAACCAATAGAAGGAACCACAAGAAAGAGGAAACAAAACAAAACACAAGAAAAGAACAGCAAATACTATGCTTCAATCTGCATTCATACTCCATAGTTCTTTGTCTGGGTGGGAATAGCATTCTCCATCATGAGATTTTTGGAGATGTCTTAGTTCTTTGTATAGCTGAGAAGAGCTAAGTCTATCAAAGTTAGTCATCACACAATGTAGCTGTTACTGTGTACAATGTTCTCCTGGTTCTGGTCGCTTCACTCAGCATCAATCCACACATGTCTTTATAGGTTTTTTCTGAAGTCTGCTTGTTCATCATTTCTTATAGCACAATAGTATTCCATTACATTCACGTACCACAACTTGTTCAGTCATTCCCCAATTGATGGGTATCCCCTCAATTTCCAATTCTTTGCCACCACAGAGAGAGCTGCTATAAATATTTTTGTACATATGGGTCTTTTTCCCATTTTCTCTTTGGGATATAGCATTCGAAGCGTTATTGCTAGGTCAAAGAGTATGCACATTTCCATAGCTCTTTGGTCTTGTATCATTTTCAGAATCTTTTTTAGCTTTTCTATGGTGTGAGATTAATTATTTTTTTTCCTGGAGACTTTGGAAGTAGGAGCTTTGACTTGTTATTTTCTTCTGAGTGTGTGTTTTGATCTTTCTTGTGACAATAGTAACTTTCTGTGGTCAGAATTTTTTTGTTTTTTCATTTCCCCAGCCTATTGCTTAATTTTTAACTCTTTGTTAAAGTAGGGTTTTGAGAGGGGGAGCCAAGATGGCAAAGTAAAGACAAGGACTCATGATCTCTTCCCTAAAACCCTCCAAATAACTTTAAAAATGAGTCTGGGGCAGTTAGGTGGCACAGTGGATAGAGCACCAGCCCTGAAGTCAGGAGAACCTGAGTTCAGATCCAGCCTCAGACCAACACTTGACACTTATTAGCTGTGTAACCCTGGGCAAGTCACTTAACTCCAATTGCCTAAAAAAAATAAAATAAAATAAATAAAAATGACTCTAAACAAATCCTAGAGCAGAAGAATCACAAAAAGATGGAGTAAAACAAATTTCCAGCCCAAGATAACTTGGAAGGTGTACAGGAAAGGTCAGTTGCACCATAGTGAGAGTGGAGTGCCATCCAGCACAGGCCATGCCAGTATAGCCCCAGCCCCAGCAAACTAGGAGCAGGCCTTGGCAGTGACTGAATGAGTATCTCCTGCAGCTGCTTCCAGAGTTCCCAGCCAACAGACGGAAAGGGATTTAAATAACTGGTCATAAGGAAATTACAGGAGTCTCACTGCTAGAAGGCAGGACTTTGTTGCCTTGCCCATTCTCTGATCTGGGTCACAGTCGTTGAAAGTAGTCCAAGTGTGAAGAGGAACAACAGCACAGCAAAGGCTTGTAGCTACAGTGGAAAACGAATACTCCTCAAAGTTCCAAGGTAGAAAAAAGGGCTTGTGGTCACTCACAGACCAGAGCACTGGCCAGGAGAGTACTAAATACCTCTCCTTAGATCACACCGCCTTAGAAGAACTGAAAACTTCACATCCCTAGAAGTATCTCTGAAAACAGCTGTGCAAAACCCCTGGATCTTGGAACAGTGTACCCATTAACCTTGTAACCAGAACCCTACTTTAACAAAGAGACAAAAATCAAGTAATAGGCTGGGGAATTTGTCAGAACTCAGAAAAATAAACTTTGACTATAGATAGTTACTATAGTGACAAGGAAGATCAAAATGCAGCCTCAGGAGAAAACAACAAAGTTAAAGCTCCTACATCCAAAACCTCCAAGAAAAATGTGAATTGGTCTCAGGTCATGGAAGAGCTCAAAAAATATTTTGAAAATCAAGTAAGAGAGGTAGAGGAAAAATTGGGAAGAGAAATTTATTTGGAATAGAGTAAATGGAAGCTAATAACTTTATAAGAAATAAAACAAGACAAAATGAATGGGAAAAAATAGAAGATGATGTGAACTCTCTTATTGGAAAAACAACTGGTCTGGAAAATAGATTGAGGACACACAATTTACAAAAGGTTGGACTATCTGAAAGCAATAATAAAAAAAATAAAAACAAAACAATGGCTAGATATCATCTTTCAAGAAATTATCAAGGAAAACTGCCCTGATATTCTAGAAACAGAGGGTAAAATAGAAATTAAAAGAATTCACCAATCACCTCCTAAAAGAGATCCCAAAATGAAAACTTCCAGGAATATTATAGATGAATTCCAAAATTCCCAGGTCAAGGAGAATGTATTGCAACAGACAGAAAGAAACAATTTAAGTATGGTGGAGCCACTATTAGGATAACACAGGATTTAACAGCTTCTACATTAAAAGATCAGAAGACTTGTAATATGATATTGCAGAAGGCAAAGGAGCTAGGATTACAACCAAAAATTACCTACCAAGCAAAACTTAGTATAATCCTTCAGGGTAAAAAAAAAAAATGGACATTCAATGAGATAGAGAAATTTCAAGCATTCTCGAATAAAGACAAGAGCTGAATAGAAAAAAAATGACTGTCAAGACTCAAGAGAAGCATAAAAAGATAAACAGAAAAGAGAAATCATAAGGAACTTATTAAAATTAAACTATTTACATTCCTAGATTAGGAGATGATATTTTAACTCATAAGATCTATCTCATTATTTGGGTTATTAGAAGGAGTATATATAGAAACAAAGCACGGGTGTGAGTTGAATATGAAGGGATGATATCTAAAAGAATAACCTTAACAGGTGAGAGAGAAATGTATTGGGAGAAAGAGAAAAGGAGAGGTAGAATGGGGTAAATTATCTACATAAAAGAGCCAAAATAATAGATTTTACAGTGGAGTGGAAAAGTGGGGGGAGGCGAGGGAGAGTGAGTGAACCTTCTCTCATCAGAATTTGCTTAAAGATGGAATAACATACAAACACATTCCACAAACTGGAAATCCAGTTAACAACAACAACTGTGAAAAAAAATGTGAAGCATGTTTCTCTGGTAAAGACCTCATTTCTCAAAAATATAGAGAACTGAGTAAAGTTTATAAAAATAAGATCCATTTCCCAATTGATAAATGATCTAAAGATATGAAGTTTTCAGAGGTAATCGACACTATCTGTGGCCACATGAAAAGATACTCTAACTCACTATTGATTGGAGAAAAATAATTTAAAAGAATTCTGAGGTACTACCTCATACCTATTAGATTGGCTAATAGGATGGAAAAAGAAAATGACAAATGTTGCAAGAGATGTGGGTAAAATGAGACATTAATGTATGGTTGGTGGAGTTGTGAACTGATTCAACTATTCTGTAGAACAATTTGGAACTCTGCCCAAAATGCTATAAAACTATGCATACACTGTAACATAGAAATACCCCTACTAGGTCTGTATTCCAAAAACAAAAAGGAAAAGGACCTAAATGTACAGCATATTTATAGTAGCTCTTTTCTTTTGGCAAAGAACTGGAAATTGAGGGGATGCCCAACAATTGGAGAATGGTTGAACAAATTGTGATATGTGATCATGATGTAATACTATTGTACTATAGAAGATGATGAGCAGAATGCTCACAAAGAAATCTGGGAAAACTTATATGAACTAATACAAAGTGACATGTACTATGTACAAAGTAACAGCAACATTGTAGCATGATCAACTGTGAATGCTTTAGCCATTAACAGTAATACAATGATCCAAGATGATCCAAGACAACTCTAAAGAACTTACAATGAAAAATGTTATGCATCCCCAGACAAAGAACTAATAGTGTTTGAATGCAGATTGAAGCACACATTTTTTTTTAACTTTACTTTTATTGAGGTTTTTTTTTTGTCTATGTTTTCCTTCACAACATGACTACCATGGAAATATTTTGCATGGCTATACACGTATAACCTATATGGAATTGCTTGCCTTCTCAATATGGTTTGTGGGGAGGGAGGAAGGGAGAGCACATGAAACTCAAAGTTTTAAAAACGAATGTTACAAATTTTCTTTTCATGTAATTTGGGAAAATAAAATAATAAATAAGTAAAGGAAAACTTTAACGAATAAAGTAGGGCTCTTCTTCTAGGGTGGAATGTGCACTGTCCAAAGCTTCAGGATTTTTGTGCAGCTGTTTTCAGAGATACTTTGAGTGATCTGTAAATTTTCAGTTGTTCCAAGGTGGTAACGATCTAAGGAGAGGTATTTACTACTATCCTGGCCTGTGCTCTTGTGTGTAGTGACCATAAGCACTCTTTTCTGCCCTGAAACTATGAGGAGGTTACCCCTCTCCACTGTGGCTACAAGCCCTGTTATGCTAGTGCTTTTCTCCACCCTGGGTCTTCTACCCAAGACTGTGCCCTGGATATGAGTGTGGGCAAAGCAACAGAGTCCTGCCTTAGTGATAGCAAGGAGATCCCTATAATCTTCTGATCAGTTTTTCAATCCCCTTCCTGTCTGTGGATTGAGAGTTCCAGAATCAGCTGATGATGATGAAGATTTACTCACCCACAGGGCTGCTTCTTATTTGCTGGAGCCTGGTCTGCCCTGGCACCTGCTTTACTCTCTTCTCCTTTCACTCTGGTGCAACAGACCTTTCCTGCTAACATTCTAAGTTGTCTTGGGCTGGAATTTTTTTACTTTATCTTTTTGTGGGTTCTACCACTCTAGAATCTGTTTAGAGTCAGTATTCAAAGGTATTTGGAGAGGTTTGGGGGAGAGCTCAGGTGATTCCCTGCCTTTCCTCTGCCATCTTGGCTCCACTTGAAGCATTCTAATATTTATATCTGTCTATATCTGTTAATATTATCTATATTCTCTCTCTCTCTCTCTCTCTCTCTCTTTCTCTCTCTCTCTTTCTCTCTGTCTCTATCTCCTCTCTGTCTTATTGTCTCACTGTCTCTGTCTCTGATATCTATCTATCTATCTATCTATCTATCTATCTATCTATCTCTGTATCTTTATCAATCTACCATTGCTCACTAATTGTTGCATATCCTTCATTCTTGAAGAGGACCAATTACATCAGGAGAGTAATGTCTTGACTCATAAGTAAATTCTATTTAAGTGAAGCTGAACTGTGCATAGTCATCATCCTCACACTCTTCTCCAGGATCATCTGAGTCCAGTGACAAGAAATAGATCAGCACAACTAGAGATAACCAGAAATGCAGTGGGAGACCTTGGCTATTTTATATTAAAGACATTCCCAGGTCCCAGTTTGCCAGAGGCAATGTCCATTCTGTGATTAAAGGCTAGGTAAGAAATGAGGCAAATGATGGTCTACACTGACCTCTCAGAAAAAAAAAAACTGGGAAGGGAAGACCCTCAGGATTTCTGGTCAGAAGAGAAACAATTGCTATTTATACTCACTTTGACCTATCAAAACCCAAATAATGACCAAGTGAGGCTTGGGCTGGGACCTATTGTTGGCCAATCAGTGAGAGCCAGAGTGATTTTCATTTAAGGCATAGTCAGAGTTACTCCATTTTAATCCCAGTGGACTTTATCAAGCCTGGTTTAACAAGAGCTACATTTCAAGAAATCATAACTGAAACTACATGGGACAAAAGAGTTGTCTAGATTTTTTGTTTTTATGATAGAATAAATAAGTAGAGAAGGGAAAGAAAAAGAATTTAGCTATATAACATATATATGTCCATTTTTTAGATGCGAAACAGTTTTAAAACTGTAAGAGCCAGGGTTTTCTCCATCTCTCTCACTTCATGAAAGAAGAACCTGAAACAGTGAGAAATTATTTGCCTGCACATCAAACACTGACTTAGAAAGCAAAAACTAGATGGTCTTTGGACTCATTGTTCTTGAACAGAGTACAAAATCACCACTTCAAGTTATAGTTAGCATATTCAGTACTGTGTAATTGTCTAAATCATCCAAATAATATAGCTCTTATATCTGGGGACTTTTAAATCATGAGAAGGGAGAATTATCCCTGATAATAGGTAGCATTGACTTGTGGAATAAAGCTACAGGTGTATAAATTATTCTGAAATACTTGTGCTGGGGATAAAATATGTTACAATGAATTAACAAAAAAAAAGTCAGGGTATGAAATCAAAGGTGCTGTTTGTTGACAATTTCCCTGAACTGCTTTGTGGTCACCCACACATTTGGGAGGAAGAAAATCAAAGGAGCAGTTTAGAAGACATAAATAAGTAATTGAAAAAACAAACAAACAAGAGTAAGAGTAAGAGATGATACACATATGCTAGATGCATATCAAGCCTGATTTGATTGGGCAAAACTCAAATACAGGAATAGTAGGGAAATATGTAGTGAAAGAAGCACTGAACATATATTATCTAAGTTTGAATCTCACCTCTGCCATTTAGCATGTGTGACCATGGACAAATAACTTCATCTCTCTGGGGCTCAGTTTCAGCATCTATAAAATGAGTATTTTAGGCTAAGTGACCTCTAGATCTAATCTTAGATCTATGATCCTATCATCAGTGAAGCTATTTTGGAGGGGGCAGATTCCAAGGGAACTCATAACTATACTTGAATGTCAGAAAAAAGATCGACCACTATTTTTGTTGTCAAGAAGATGCTTTCCATAACTGAACTGTGTCACTAAAAGAGATATTTTAACTAGAAGAGATTCTCCTAAGATTCTCCTTTGCTTGAAGTTTCTAAAACTTCTCTGCTCCAATCTCCATAAAGTTGTCAAAGTAATTTCCATAAAGCACAGGCCCAATCATGTCATACCTCTGCTCAAGAATCTCCATCTTCTATGGGAAAATTGGAACACTAATGCATTGTTGGCGGAGTTGTGAAATGATCCAACCCTTTTGGAGAGCAATTTAGAACTATGCCCAAAGGGCTATAAAAATGTGCATACCCTTTGACCCAGCAATAGCACTTCTAGGGTTATATCCCAAAGAGATCATACAAATGGGAAAAGGACGCACATGTACAAAAATATTTATAGCAGCTCTTTTTGTGGTGGCAAAATAGTGGAAATTGAGGGAATGACCATCAATTGGAGAATGGCTGAACAAGTTGTGATATATGAATGTAATGGAATACTATTGTGCTATCAGAAATGATGAGCAGGTAGACTTCAGAAAAACCTGGAAAGACTTGTATGGACTGAGACTGAGTGAAGCCAGCAGAATCAGAACATTGTACAGTAACAGCCATGTTGTGCGATGACTAACGTTGATAGACTTAGCCCTTCTCAGCAATGCAAGGATCTAAGACATCTCCAAAGGGCTCATGATAGAAAATACTATCTACAACCAATGAAAGAACCATGGAGTTTGAATGCATATTGAAGCATACTACTTGCTATTTTTTTTCTTCTGTTTTGTTTTGTTTTCTCTTTCTGGTGGTTCCTCCTATTGGTTCTAATTCTTCCTTACAACATGACTAATGTGAAAATACGTTTAAAAGGAATGTATAAGTATAGCCTTTATCAGATTGCGAGTTGTCTTAGGGAGGGAGGGAGGGAAGAAGGGGGAGAAAAAATTAAAACTCAAAAGCTTATGGAAGTGATTGTTGATGAATCAAAATAAATTAATTTTTTTTTAAAAAAAGGAATCTCCATCTTCTTGCCTTCAGGATTAAAGGTGACCTCCTCAGTTTGTAATTTTAACCTTTCACAATCTGACCTCATCCTACTTTTCCAGGCTTCTTTTATATCACACTTCTTTTCTATCACTCTTCTTCTTGGGTTCCATGCTCCAGCCAAACTGTTCTACTTGACATGATAACTTTCATCTATATGCTTCATATGGGCTTCCCTATGTTTGGACTGCACTTCTATCTCATTTCCAACTTTTAGCACCCATAGATTCATTCAAAGCTTCACTTCATTGCCATTAACTATAGAAAGCCTTTCCAGATTCTCCTAGTTTCTAGTGTTGTCTCCCCTAACAAATTAGCTTTCCTTTGCTTATTGTTTTATATATATTCCCTCCAAAAAGATCCCTAAGATATAGTTTTAATGTTTATCTTTATATCCCTGGTACATAGTACAGAGGCTTAAAATAGTAAATACTTAATAAATATTTGTTAAATTGTCTTGAATTAATAAGATGAGATAGCTAAATGATACATGAGATATAGGTAGGCTGGGAGTCAAAAAAAAATCAGAATTTAAATCAGAGTTCAGACACATTAGCTACATGAAGTTGCACAAATTAACTGTTCTACCTGTTTCATCATTTGTAAAAATGAGTGTATTAGACTTGATGGACCTTGAGGTCCCATGCGGATCTTAATCTATGATCCTTTAAGTTTTGATATGGACCTCACAATGAGAAAAAGCCCAGCAAGGGGTTTATATGTCAAAACTATGGAAGCATGACCCAGCATCTTTCCAATGCCATATGAACCTCAGATGAAAAAATCTGAGCCTTGGAGAAGTTAAGTGACTTAGCTAAGGGTCACACAACTAGTGTGAAAGATCAGGTTTCAAATCAGAATTTCTTGACTCCAGGTCTAGCATAATTATTCACTGTGCTAAGCTCTTCAAAAGAGAACTGGATTTCAACTTAGTGGACCTGCATTTGAACCCCAACCCTGCTACTTACTGCCTATGTGTCATAGGACAAATGACTTCTCTCTAGGTCTGTGTTTTCTCATTTGAAACATGAAGAAGGTTGAACTAAATGATCTCTAAGCTCTCTTCCCACTCTAAAGTCTATCATATGACAAAGGTCATTTTGCCGGTCATTGAACTTGGCTTTTTCTCACAGTGATTCTGGTTCATATCTAAACAAAGATTTTTTCAACTCATTTCTCAGACAGGGATATTATTTTCTTTTATTTTTCTCTGTGACACAGGTCTATTATGTGTCTTTAAAAAATCTGAACTTAACAGATACCAAATAAAATAGTTATTTCTAAATACGGAATGGAGCAAAAAAAAAAAAGAGGATTGTACATGAAAGTAAAGGTCTCTACTATGTGTGGCTTGCTTTTCTCTTTAAGTGTATAATAAGTACAATCTGTCGCTTTCAAAGCTGTCCTGCTTGCTGTGCTTGTTTCTCGATTTCCTTTTGTTCTATTTTCCACAATTTGAAAAAGATGCCTCAATAACCTCTTTTTATTTCTTTTCTTTTTACTGTCCCTATGCCCCACCCTTACCAGCTCACTCCTCTCCTCAACCTCTGCTTACTAGAAACAAAAAAAGGAAAGGAAAACAAGGCCCTTATACCGAACACGAAAAATTAAATAAAATGCAGTCCTACATTGAATGGGTTTAAAAATAGTTATCTTCTGCCTCAAGTCCATCAGTTCCCCGTCAAATATGGATGACATACTTTTTATTAGTATTTGAATTATAGTTAATCATTGCTTTAACAAAATCTTTCGCAGTTGTTCTTTATAATGTTGATGACATTTTGTGAATGTTCTTCTGGTTCTTTCATTCTGTGTCAGTTCATAAAGGACTTACAAACTATGAACAGAATTGTCTATTTTGTTATTTTTATGATAAAGTAACATTTCATTATTCCTTGAAAATATTTTTCTACAATTACATACATCCCTTATAATTTTTGCTGCATTCATTTAGTTTATGTAAAATTTTGAAATTATATGTAATTAAAATTGTACATTTTATCTTCTATGATCTTATTTATCCCTTATATGGCCACGATTTCTTCTCCCGTTCATAGATTTGAAATGCAATGTCCTCCTAGACCTCAATTTATTTTTATGATACCCTTATGGATAAATCATATACCCATTTGGAGTTTATCTGGCTATATGATGTGAAGTGTATATCTAACCTAATTTCTGCCATACTGCTGCCCAGTTTTCCCAATGTTATGTTATTGTTATTATTAAATGAAGGGTCCTTACCATAGTAGCTGGGGACTTGGAGCTTATCAAACACTTTGACATTATGTTCTTTTCTTCCATATGTTGGATACATAATCTGTTACATTTAGCTGTGTGATCCTGGGCAAGTCACTTAATCTCGATTGCCTCACCAAAAAGCAAAAGCAAAACAAACAAACATAATCTGTTGCATTACCCACATCTCAATTTTTAAACAAGTACTTAATTGTTTTGATGATTACTGCCTCAAAATATAGTTTGAGATCTGGTACTTTCCAACTTTTTATTATTTCCCTGGATACTCTCATTCTTTTGTTGATTCAGGGTCAATATTATTATTTTTGTAGCTTTCTAAAATTGCTCTTTGGTGATTTAATTAATATGGCACTTAATAAGTAAACTAATAATAACTGAACATCATTTTAAAATTATATTGGATCAGTTTAATTATTAACAATTAATATTTGTTGAACTACTTAGAACTGTATTTTTGTAAAGGACATTTTGTAGTTCTATTCATAAAATTTAAGAGCATGTCTTGGTAAGATATTCATCCAAATATTTTGTAATTATTTTGAATGATTTTTTTTCTGTCTTTTCCTGGTGAGTTTTCTTTTTAATGTACGGAAATACTGATGGTATATGTGAATTTGTTTCATGTCTTTCAAATTTACTTTGTTCACTTTTTGAAAATCAACACAAAGTTTTCCCATCTATCCATCCATCCAACTTATTGAGGGCAGTCTAAGAATTTGGAATAATGTGACCCACAAGATGACTTCTTCATGAAGTGTTTTCCAGATCTACCCGAAGATCTAGAATGTTATTTATTGTTTTATTAGACTTTACTGGCATTTTTTTTATACATGTAATCTTTCCTTTAATTCTACAACAGATGTTGGTCCACTATTTGCAAACTGTAACAAATAACCGTCTGAACATTTTTTAAACAGTGTTTGGCACAGTATTTCCTAGGAAGATTTTTTCTTTGACTTTATTGGCAGAAAATATAGTGCTATAATGTTTTAAAGTGATTCAAAATTATCATCATCACATTTGTATTAGATATCCATTATTTATCCTTTCAAGCAATGCTATTGATAATTGATGTTATTGACTCTTCAACGTGAAGAGGAAAGTCAAACATATCCTTCATTGGTTTATCCAATACAATAATAGCAGCAAAGTATTAGTAAATCAATTGTTTCATAGAATAAGTCATCCATGTCCTGCCCTTTTATGCATATGGATTCATAAAACATCTTAAAAAATTAAATATATAATATTGAATAAGGGACAGTTTATTCTGGATTAGAATATTATATTGGTATAAAGGCAAGAAAAAAAGACATACATAACCTTTCTCAATTCAGAAAATTATTTTGTGTAGATTAGGAAGCCTTTCTAAAAGAAGAGAGACTTTGGTCATATTTGTGCTGCGACCCTTTCGTATTCCAGTATGAACCCAGGTAGAATATAAGTGATATCTTCCAGGATCACATGGCTCATGATTTGGCAGTGAGTACATCACATATATCCAACTTTTATTAACACCCAGACACTAGAAATCTACTGTTCCCTATCTTTAGCACCAGAGGGTTACCTATCATCTTAACCACTTGCTCAAGTATTGACAATAAAAATATATATGTATCATTGTTTCTTTAAAGGATATGCCAGTCCAGCACCCTAGGGATCAAATCAAAATCATATGCTACTGAGATAGAAGCTTCCTTTCTTGACCACACCTAATTATTACCTCATTTATAACCATGTCAGACCCATATCTCTTCACCCCACCATTTTCCTATCTCACTCTAATCTACCCTTCTATTCTACCTTATAGAAATTTCATTTTATTATTACTAACCTGCCCTTTTATACATGTACCTTCATCATCCAATTACTTTCTACATATATTGCATTTAACTTCCATTATACATAGTATTTCCCAAGAAAGTAGGCAAGAAGGGTTTCATTTTTGTCATAGTATTTCCAGTGTCTTAGCCCATGGTAGGAATATAATAAATGATTGTTGAATTGAGTTGAGTTGAAGTGTAAGGCATATAGTTTCCTTTGTTTCAAATGGAAACATACATTGCAGGCATAATTTGCATCTGGTCTTTGATTCTTTTCTTTTTTTTTTAACTCACAGCCTATTGGATTATGCTTTATAAGGACTTCATCAATTACACCTAGAAATAAAAAAAATAAAAGGACAACCAAAACAGACCTAAGATCTTAAACCTGATTCTCAGGGACATAGAGCCTTTGGGGAAGAGGGTCAGTGTTCATCAGAGAGCCTTGCACCACAATCAGCTCAATGTAAGGTGCCTAAGCTTAAGCTTTAGTTGAATAGAACCTCAATTTCCCAAAGAGAGAGGGGGAGAGAAAGACAGAGAGAGAAAGCAGACAGAGTCTCTGAGTTTGATACTTTTAAAAGATAGACTACTCTGACTACATAGCCAGTGGAGACAGGCTTCTCCCACCCATGTGGTAGAGGAAAATACAATGTCTTTTCCCAACAACCAGCTGCTATCTCTTGCACACATACAGGTGCAGCAAAGCCCTACTGAGTATATACATATATAAATATAAGCATAGAGAAGTAGGTTATTAGTATTTGGGGGCTCAAGAAAGGTCTCCTGTAGACAGTACTTAAACTGATGTTTGAAGATAATTGGCATGTTGAAAAATAAAATAATAAAATAGTGTATTTCAGGTATGAATATCCCTATGTAAAGCCACAGAGATAGCAGTTGGAATGTTATTTGTGAAAAATACCAAAATAGGTGGTTTGGCTAGACTATAGCATGTGCCAGAGGAGTAATGTTTGAGGCTGAAAAGGGACGCAGGGGTCAGATTATGAAGAATTTTAAAAGCCAAATGTAGAAGTTTATATTTTATATTTGAGGTAATAAGGTGGTACTGGAATTAATTGAGCAGGAGTTACCAATTAGTCTGATACTTGTGATTTAGGAAACTCACATTGGTAGCTACTTATATAGAGAATGAAATGGAAAGTGGAGAAGCTTGATGTTATTCAATATCAACCAAAAGACACGCAGGGGTGTTCTTGCTCCTTTATCTCTAGAGACAAAGCCTGTGTATTGCCAGGTGGTGGGTGACTATTCCTAGAGTTAAATTCAAACCTGGAGTATTAACCTGTTGCATACTAAAGCAAGGAGATGACAACTATCCAAAGGCAGAACATCAACTCAGAACTATGGGTGGGTAAACGCAATCAAGAGCCAGCCAGCCCATCCAAATCTGCAGCTTGGTAAGCAGCATCCAGACTTCAGCAGGATTAATTCCACATTAATGATAAAATAAGAGCATTTCACTGCCAGATTGCAGCAGGAGTTAAAAACTGGTTTTAGCCACTCCATCTAACTTTGGGTAGGGAGGAGGGGATTAAAGTCAGAACCTAGAGCACTGTTGCAATCATCCAGTAATTGTAAGGGAGGAAAGAGGAGCTCCAACAATAACAGAAAATATTTATTAAGTCCTTACTATGTACCAGGCATATGTGCTTATACTGGAGATGCAAAGCCAGAAGTTGAACAATCATGCCCCAAAGAGCTTAATTTCTTTCTTGTTTTGTTTTTTTTTCCAGTTGCCAGGTCTTGTTTTTTATTTAGCATTTTATTTTTCCCCAGTTACATGGAAAAAACAATTTTTAACATTCATTTTTAAAACTTTCAGTTTTGAATTTTCTCTTTTCCTCCCTCCCCAACCCCATTGAGAAGGCAAGCATTTTGATATAGGTTATACATGTGTAGTCATGCAAAATATTTCCATAATAGTCATGTTGAGGATAGCATTTTTCATCATAAATCCTTCAGAGTTGTCTTAGATCATTGTATTACTGAGATTAGCTAAGTTATTCACAGCTGATTATGTTACAATATTGCTGTTATTTGGTACACAATACATTTCAATTTGCATCCGCTCATGTAAGTCTTTCCAGGTTGCCCTGAGAGCAATCTGCTCATCGTTTTTTATAGCACAATAACTTTCTATCATAATAACATACCACTATTTGTTCATCCATTCCCCAATTAATGGGCATTCCCTCAATTTCCACTTCTTTGTGAACAGAAAAGAGCTGCTATAAATATTTTGTAGGTTGAGGTCCTTTTCCTTTTTTTTTAATCTTTTTTGAGATACAGACCTAATAGTGGTATTAGTAGATCAAAGGGTATGGGTGATTTTATAGCCCTTGAAGCATAGTTTGAAAGTGCTCCACAGAATGGTTAAATCAGTTCACAACTCCACCAACAATGCATTAATGTCTCATTTTACCAATATCCTCTATTAGCCAATCTAATAGATATGAGGTAGTATCTCAGAATTGTTTTAATTTGTATTTCTCCAATTAGTAGTGAGTTAGAGTATTTTTTCATGTGACTAAGATAGCTTTGATTACTTCATCTGAAAACTTCATATCTTTGGATTGTTTATCAATTGGAGAATGGCTCTTATATTTATAAATTTGACTCAATTGTCTGTATGTTTGAGAAATGAGGCCTTTATAAAATAACAACAACAACAAAAAACCTTGCTTCAATTTTTTTTCACAGTTACTATTGCTAACTGTATTTCCCTCCCTCCACCCTATTTCCCTGCTGTTTATTCCATTCTCTCTTGTTTCACCCTGTCCCATCTCAAAGGTGTTTTGCTTCTGAGTACTAGATAACCCAATGATCCCTACCTTTTATCAACCCCCTTCTCTTATCCCTTTCTCCTTGTACTTTGCTGTAAGATAAGACAGATTTCTATATGCAATTGAGTGGGTATTTGAGCCAATTCTAATGAGAGGAAGGTTTGCTCACTTACCCTTACCTCTCCCTCTTCCCCTCCACTGTAAAGCTTTTTCTTGCAACTTTTATGTAAGATAATTTACCCCCATTCTACCTCTTCCTTTTCTTTTCTTCTTGTATATTCGTCTCTCAGTCCTTAATTGTATTTTTTTAAATATGTTTCCTTCACGTTCAACACATACCTGTGCTCTCTCTGTGTCTCTCTGTGTCTCTCTCTATATAATGATTTTTCATAATATGCTTAATTAATATATATACACACAAACACATAACTCATACACATACTTACTTGCATATATGTATATATACACACACATGTATATACATATAGGCATATGTATACATACATACAAACACACATATATACACACAGAGGTATATAGATATACGTACATACATACATACATATACATACACTTACATACACATACATTTACCTAGATATCTATAACCATTCTCACATATAGACATATATAGATATAGATATAGATATAGATATGCATGTAGGTAAGACCATATACTTATTTGTCATGTTTCCCTGAGAATGGATAAACTCTTCCTTCATAAATCCAAGTCTTTCTGTATTTTTTCTAAGTCTAACAACTCCTCATTTCCTACACCACAGCAATATTCCAACCTTATACTGTCTAGTTACATTAAATATTCTAATATAATATTGATTGATATAGCTGACCCGTGGTGCAGTTTCCTTTTGATTTCCTTTTGATTAAATCTATTTTTCCTTAAACTTGCCTGAGATCATGATTTCCACACTTTTTTCTCTAATAAATTCTAATCATGTTTATTTTATATTTGTGTATATCTCTTATCTCCCGTGCCTGCTGACTCCCCTATTTTATTTCTATCTGCTACCTTGCCCTCCTATTACTTGACCTACTTCCCCTCCAAGGATCTGTCCCTTATATTCCCATTCCTCTTCATCTAAACACCCTTTTATATCCCCCTTATCCTATTCCCTCATACTCCCACCTAAAAATCCCTCCCTTTTCTTTATTTCTATCTAAATTTAGAAGACTTCTATACTCTTCTAAATATATATGTATTGTTCCCTCTTCATCAGATTCCTGATGAAAGTAGGGTTCCAAAACCACCAATCCTGCCCCATCTAATTCCTTTGTGTCAGTTCTTCCTCTAGCAGATCGTTTGTGTAAGATAATTACTCTGTTTACTTTTTCCTAAATGGTTTTACTTTTTAGAATCCTATCATATGCAGGTGAATCCCTATCTTTCTTTTGGACTACCCAATTTTTTTTTTCTGATCTCTGCTCCCTCTTTATTTTTAATCACACATTTTGAAAACTTACTTTTACTTTTCAACATTCCCCTTTAGAAGATTGTGAGTTTCAAATCCCCCTTCCCTCTACCCTGCCCAAGATAGCATGCAATATGATATATGCAAGATATATATATATATATATATATATATATACACACATATATATATTCAACTATGTTAAATATATTTCCACATTAGTCATATTGTGAAAGAAGAATCGGAACAGAAGAGAAATACCACAGTGAGAAAAAAGAGAGAAAATAGTATGATTCAATCTGCAATCAGACTCCAAAGTACTTTCTCTGGATGTGGATAACATTTTCCATCATGAGTCTTCTGAAATTGTCTAAGATCATTGTATTGCTGAGAAGAGCTAAGTCTATCAAAGCTGGTCATCGCACAGTGTTGCTGATACTGTGTACAATGTTCTGGTTCTGTTCACTTCACTCAGCATCAGGTCATGTAAGTCTTTCCAGGTTTTTCTGAAGTCCGCCTGCTTATCTTTTCTTATAGCATGATAATATTCCATTACATTCATATACCACAACTTGATGGGCATCCCATCAATTTCCAATATTTGGCCACCACAAAAAAAAAGCTGCTATGAATATTTTTGTACATGTGGATCCTTCTCCATTTTTATGATCTCTTTGTATACAGACCTAGTCATGGTATTGCTGGAACAAAAGGAATGCACAATTTAGTTACCCTTTGGGCATAGTTCCAAATTGCTCTCCAGAATAGTTGGATCAGTTCACAACTCCATCAACAATTCATTAGTGTTCCAAATTTTCCCACATCTTCTCCAACATTTATCATTTTCCTGTTTTGTTGTATTAGCCAATCTGCTAGGTATGAGTGGTGCCTCAGAATTGTTTTAATTTGCATTTCTCTAATCAATAGTGATTTAGAGCATTTTTTCATATGACTGTAGATAGATTTAATTTCTTCCTCTGAAAACTGTTTATATTCTTTGATCATTTATAATTGGAGAATGACATGCATTCTTGTAAATTTGACTCAGTTCTCTATATATCTTAGAAATGAGGCCTTTATCAGAGAAACTGGCTATAAAAAATTGTTTCCCAGTTTTCTGCTTCCCTTCTAATCTTGGGTGCATTGGCTTTGTGCAAAAACTTTTTTAATTTAATGTAATCAAATGTATCCATTTGACATTTCGTAATTTTCTCTACCTTTTGTTTGGTCATAAATTCTTCCCCTCTATAAATCTGATAGGTAAACTATTCCTTGCTCTCTTAATTTGCTTATACTCTCACCCTTTATGTTTAAATCATGTATTCATTTTCGCCTTATTTTGGTATACATTGTAAGATGGTCTACACCTAGTTTGTGTCATACTATTTTCTAGTTTTCTCAGCAGTTTTTGTCAAATGGTGAGTTCTTATCCCAGAAGCTGGGGTCTTGGGGTTTATCAAACAGTAGATTACTATAGTCATCAAGTACTGGGTCTCTTGTTTGGTCATAAATTCTTTGCTACTCCGTAGATCTGAAAGGAAAACCACTCCTTGCTCTCCTAATTGACTTACGACATCAGCCTTTATGTCTTCTCTCACCTGGATCTCCTGCAGACCAGAGTGACTTTAAACTCCAGCAATCATAGGACCTAGAAAATCTAGAGAGAACAAAAAAAATGGAGAGGATGACCTTTGACAGAGCTTTAGTGTAGTTTCAAGTTAGAATAAAATGAAAAATATGGTGATTTAAGGGAATCTCCATATAAAATCTCAGTTTTTTTTAAAATTGAAATTGAAATTGATCCCTGATTATTCTTAAAAGTATGTGACTATGGCTTCTGAATGTGGCCGATTATATCCAGGTATGGATTTTCTTAAGTGTCTTTGCCTCTTGCTCACATAGCACAACTGGTGTTGAGATGGTGGACACGATGTATTAAATCCACTGTCATTGCTGCTGAGAATTAAACATTAGATATTGACTCTGGCAGAACTGATCCTCTCCACATCCTTAATTTCTTCATCCAGCTTCGTTTTTAAATTATCCAAGAATGACTAGACTTAGCTGGGTCTTTTGCCAATATCTATGCAAGCCCCCCCCCATTCAACTAACTTTGATTATTTTGTGAAATGTTAACAATTAATTCTATGCAGTGTTTTGATAGTGAACTTGTAATCTAAACTAATGCTGCCTACTTTTCACTGTCATTTCATCCTGAATGCCAAAGAAAGTAAGTTTCTGTTTGTCTAAAGCAATTTCTGAGTTCTTTTAGCGTTTCTGTTGTGGTGATTTTTGAATAGTTCAACTTTTCTAAGAAATGATGGAGAGTAAATATGTTTACTTTTTGCCCATTTCCTATCCTGATATCAATATCCTGTCTAAACATGTCAGGTTGGGATTTCCATAATTGTTCTCACTGTCTTTTTATTCTTATCCTTTAAAAAAAAATGTATTGATTGTATCCTTTGTCATACATAATTTTTTGTCTGAATGCACCCAGAAAGTGATTCTGAAATTATTCTCTTAATAGTAACTGGTTGTTTTTTCTTGGTTAGTATATAGCCACTTTTACTTATTTGTGGTGGTGTTCCATGCTCATCACTTACACATACCTATAATCTGCTTCTTGAAGAAAATACACATGATGCATAGATGAGAGATGGCATACAAGATTTGGAAAACAAGAAAATGAGATTGGCTAGAAGGTAGAATGCATAAAAGGAAGTAATGTGAAATATCTCTGAAAGTGATATTATGAAGGGCTTAATTGCACAACTAAGGAGTATATATTTTATCACAGAAGAAATAGCAAGCCAATGAAGATCCTTCAGCAGGAAAGTGATATGACTATACTTAAGTTTTAGAAAGATAATTTTGCTATCAGTATGGGGATGAAATTCTAGCAGGGGGAAGGAAAATACATTACAAACAAAGAGTAATTAAATGGCAATTACAATAGAGATTGAAAATAACTTTGAAACTCCTTATTTACCCATCTGAGTGGCACCCCCCCCACACACACACACACATTGATGTGTGTACATATGCTTCCAATGTGTATACATAGGTTATGTCTCCGTTCCTTTAGTCATATATTGATTCCTTGGTTTTTGGACAATTGTAAATTTGCCAACAATTAAATTAATTAATTTATACAAGTGGTACATAGAAATTTGTGATTATTATAACCTTCTACCTAATTTCTATCACTCTACCAACATTACTAAAGAGATAGAAGATGACTAACTAGAACTGATGCCATTTGAAATATTTAACAGTGTCATGACTCTTATGACATAATAAATGGATTAATGAATGAATAAAAAATAATATTCATTTACCAATTACTATATACTAAATATAGCAATAATAAAAATTTTCATCAGCCCTGTGACTACAGTTTCTCCTACCAAAACTATTATGTTTTCATTTTGTATATATTAAGGATATATTCATATATGTACAAGTTTTCTTATATGCAAACATGTTGTCACTTTTTCCTTAGCACAATGCCTTCAGCATGGTAAGCTTTCAAGAACTGCTTGTTGATTGACTAACTGATTGGCAATAATAATGTACAGCAAGTATAAAACTGTGAAAGACAAAGCTATGGCCCTATATATCTGAAGACTTACATTCCTAAATCAATAGTGAAAGAGAACACATTTAAAGCAATCAATAACACAAATGTGATATCAGCCTTAATGTATACTTTTATAACTGTAAAATGGACCATAACATATTTGGAATATATATGTGTGTATGTATGTATGTATGTATATACATGTATATACATACACACACACATATATATGTAATACTGTACAATACTAATGAAACACAGTCTACTATCTTAAGACAGATATGTAATAATCAATACTTCCTCATTGAAGGAGGAGATGATTGATAAAAAGATACCCAAAGAACATATGATAACAAGATAAAAGTCTACAGAAATAATTTTGGAGCTTGTAAACCTCATTTTGCTGAACAGTATTAAAGGCTGAAAATATGTACATGCAATCAGATTTGTCTTAAGTAACCACAAGAATTTTACCTTTAGATGAAGCTATTAAAAGACTACAATCCAACGGTGGAATCAGTAGGGTCTCCCTGGATGACATCTACTGATTGATAATGAATGGGCAGAGCACCAGATAGAAGTTTGCAAGCAACAGCTTCCCAATCCTTCATGGCACTGTTAAAATCCTATGGGAAAAAGTAATTAGCCTACCTTTGGGGACCCAACCTGCTTGTGTCAGTGTATGTTGTGAGGTATTGCCAGAGCAGATGTTACACATTATTATCAGGAATTACAGAAAAAAGTTTATCCTTAAGGAGCATGGAATTATTGATCAATGCCAAGTATTCAAAGAAATAATAGAAAGTGAGGGACACATCTCAGTTGGCTTCAAATATCACCTCCCAAATGCCCAGAAAGATATGATTTGGTGTCTCCAATTATTTATCAGAAACTTGCTGTCTTTTATGGGCTGAGATACTGCAAATTCCCTTATTACAATTATAGACTTTAAAATATCCTGGAGAGCTAATGCAATAAATTGCACTGGAATCAGATCACTATCACAGACTAAACTGTTGCTCACAATTACCTGGATATAAAATTGATCTAAAAATTTAAGAACAATATTTTTAATATATGTTGTCATGTCAAATACTCATGATCTCCACATTACATGGGAAAACTAAAATAAATTTGCAATATATAAAGGGCTGGCAGAAGAATTCAAAATCATTTGGGAACTCTTCTTTTTCATTCTATCATACTAGAGTTGTACCAAAGTTACTTTCAGTAAACCTACAAAAATATGAGCTCTGATAGCAAGAGCTATGTTCAAATACAAATGTGTGTGTGTACATCGTTATTTCAACCACCTATGCAATCATATGTAAAACATGTAGTATGAACAAATAATAGAAAGAAGCAACTCCTAGGACCATTATTATAAGTACTTCATCAATAAAGGAAAAAAAATACAGTGAGTTGAGTAGTTTTTACTACTTTCTGTGATCAATTGTTGCCATACTGTCTTTATCAAACAATTATTATATTTCTTATTTAAATTCCCTCTTATCCCACCAATATAGCTTAAAAAATATTTTGTTGGGGCAACTAGGTGGCGTAGTGGATAGAGCACTGGCCCTGGAGTCAGGAGGACCTGAGTTCAAATCTGGCCTCAAACACATAACACTTACTAGCTGTGTGACTCATATATAGTTAATATGTTTTCAGTTTTATAGATCCTCAAACTGTCCTTTCAGAACTATACTCAATTTTTACAAACATTATCAAAGAAATTGAGTAAAGGATTTTTTTTACCAGCTTCATTAGAAATCTAGAAAATTCCCAGATAATTAAATAGGAAAAACATCAAAAGAATTCAAATGAATAGGTCTGTAAAAAATCAATCCTGTAGAATTTTAGGAGTTTTCAGTTAACTGAATATTCATTAAGTGACAAAAATAATATAGCCAGAGAATGAACCATCAAGCATCAACAGGAAATATCTGCATTTAAAGCTAACTTCCAAAGTCCTATTTGAAAGAAATATACAAAAGATATAAATAGAATTTTAAAAAGAGACCCAGGTTAGATTAGTAAAGAATGAATCATTCTTTAATGATTCAAGTATCAGCTGAAACATTTTATGGATCTTTGCATATTCTATGGCATTTAATTTTTATTCTTCTTTGCATTTCTAACTGAAAGACCATACATCATAAATTCTGATATTGGACAATAGATAAAGGACATAGATTTGAACATGTTGATTTTTTCAATATGTTAAGGTTATCATAAATATAAAAGAAGTTATTTGAATAATTTAAATAAAAATGTCAACCTTATAATTAATGTACTCCTGAGAGAGATTATCTTTTATTTATTTATAGTCAACCTTGGTCATGGAATTTCTTCTTTAAGGCACAAAGTGTATCAAATAACATATTTCTAGCTTGTATTCTGCTACTCTGGTAAATTGAATATCTCATTTTTTGCATTCCCTCATAAATGGCCTTGAAAATAATCAGAGGACACTTATTTTACACTATTATACTAGATTGGTTTTATTATCATCAAACGTAATCATTAGGAATACTATAAATCAATTGATAACCCTTTTAGCTCGTTATGTCCGCATAGGAGTATCTACATTCAAGCGTTGAATCCAAGCTCAGGATTTAAAAAAAATAGATGAATACAGTGGCTTAACTGATGCACTGCATATTTATTAATTTCAACATAACTCTTTTTGTACCAGGCAATGATATTAATGTTTAGTGCTATAAAGTTTGTCCTGGTCCCAGAGGAAGAAATAACATGTTAACTTTTTTAAAAAATGTATCCTTATATTTTTTTCAGGGTAATAGCTTTCACAAGAATAGAACCTTTTTTGCATCTAATATGAAAACCTCATTTTTTTAAAAAATTATAAAGGCTCAGTTATACTTATTAATTTTCTGTGATCACTGACTGTCCAGTGCTCCTTAAAGAATTCGAATAGATCTGGAATATATTGTCAATCTTAGATATCACAAATCTATTAACAAGCATTTGCCTTGCCATATTTTTGGGAATGTCCGTTATCTTTTTTTGTCAAACATTTTATTTTCCTCTTAATAGTATTTTATTTTTTCCAATTACATGCAAAGATATTTTTTGACATTCACTGTTGTACGATTTTAAATTCCAAATTGTTTTCTCCCTCTTTCTCTTCCCTCCCCCCTCCCCAAGATGGCAAATAATTTGATATAGGTTACACATGCACAATCATATTAAACATTTTTCCATATACTCATGTTGTGAAAGAAGATTCACAACAAAAGAGAAAAAAACATGAGAAAGAAAAACAAAACAACAGAGAAAGGCGAAAATTGTATACTTTGATCTGCATTCAGACTCAGTATTTCTTTCTCTGGATGTGGATAGTATTTTCCATCATGATTCTTTTAGAATTGTCTAAGATCACTGTATTGCTGAGATAAGCTAAGTCTATCAAAGTTGGTCACTGTACAATGTTGCTGATATTGTGTATAATGTTCTGGTTCTGTTCACTTCCTTCAGCATCAGTTCATGTAAGTCTTTGCAGGTTTTTCTGAAATCCACCTGCTCATCATTTCTTACAGAAAAATAGAAATCCATTACATTCCTATACCACGACTTGTTCAGCCATTCCCCAATTGATTGGCATCCCCTCAATTTCCAATTCTTTGCCACCACAAAAAGAACTGCTATAAATATTTTTGTACATGTGGGTCCTTTTCCATTTTTTTGATCTCTTTGGGATACAGCCCTAGCAGTGCTATTACTGGGTCAAAAGGTAGGCACATTTTTGTAGCCCTTTGGACATGGTTCCAAATTGTTCTCCAAAATGGTTGGCGCAGTTCACAACTCCATCAACAATACATTAGTGTTCCAATTTCCCCACATCTTCTCCAACATTTTTCTTTTTCCTTTTCTGTCATATTAGCCAATGTGATAGGTGTAAGGAGGTACCTCAGAATTATTTTAACTTGCATTTCTCTAATCAATAGTGATTTAGAACATTTTTTATGTGACTATAGAAAGCTTTAATTTCTTCATCTGAAAATTGCCTGTTCCTATCCTTTGACCATTTCTCAATTGAAGAATGATTTGTACTCTTATACATTTGATTCAGTTCTCTATATATCTTAGAAATGAGGACTTTATCAGACACACTGGCAGGAAAAAAAAATATTTCCCAACTTCATGCTTTCCGTCTAGGAATTGCCCATTATCAAGACCTCAGACAATTTATACCATTAAAGGCTAATCCATGAACCCCTTCTGAAGGATAATAAAGGGGAACTTGTATATAGACACACAGGAAAATACAAGCAGGTATTGAATTACACACACTGCTTTGCCGTAAAGAGTATTACTCAGAGTCACTTGATTCTCAAAGTACTCCATTGAAGGAAAAAGCACTATTATTTGAGACAGCCTATTCCACTTTTGGACAACACTAATTATTAAGAAAGTTCTGGGTATCTGTTTCTGTGTCTTATGCTTGTGTCTGCATTTCTTGGATGTTCTTTTAGAGGGCAAATCGAAAGACAACTCAAATATGCAAATTCCATCATCAATGTAATGTTGACTCCTTTAATCTTTACTGCTGTTGTTTGTACAAAAGCAATGTCTGTGAGTCAGTGAGGATCTAGGAAAAGGAAAATCCACACCTTGTCTGGGGAATTCACTCCAAATTCAGAAGAAACTAAAGGAGAAAGAAGTATACATAAGCTAAATGCAGGGCTATGCCTATTTACATAGTAACAAAGGAAATAATATTGTAGGTCTGGCCAGTGGATTGTGTAACCTTGGCCAAAAAGAAAAAAAAAGTTTCATGTTGTATGCCTGTCTATGAAAACAAGCTGAATTCCAACATAAATAACATCTTTTTCTTAAGTTCACTAAGAGGCTAGAGGCACAGATAATATTTACAAAGGTTGAAATTGAAATTCCACTCTACCACATTTTAAGATAATACAGTTCTGGCAAGTGACAGTTGCTTCCAGGAACAAGTGGAGGACGTAGAATCATACACTGAGATAGTACTGGGCAGAACACAAGGCATCTGGGAAGAGGGTATTAGCTAACCATAGGAATGCCACCAAGAAATTACAAAGGAAGGAAGGAAGAAAGGAAGGAATGAAAGAAAGAAGCAAGGAAAAAAACAAAGGAATGAAGGAAAGAAGGAATGAAGGAAGGAAGGAAGGAAGGAAGGAAAGATGGGAGGGAGGGAGGAAAGAAGGAAAATATTATGCTTCAGTCTGTATCCAGACAACATCAGTTCTGGAGGTGGATAGCATGTTTCATCATGTGTCCTTTGGGACTGTCTTAGATCATGGGTAGGGAACTTATGGCCTCAAGGCCAAATGTGGCCTTCTAGGTCCTGAAGTGTGGCCCTTTGACTGAATCCAAACTAAAAGAATTTGTTCTGTAAAACTTGGACTCAGTCAGAAGGTCACACCCAAGGACCTAGAAGGCTGCATGTGGCCCTGAGACCCCAAGTTCCCCACCTCTGTCTTAGAACATTGTATTGCTGAGACTAGCTAAGTTGTTTATAATTCATCATTAAATATTGCTGGTACTGTGTACAAAGTTCTCCTGATTCTGCTCACTACACTTTGCATCAATTTATGTAAATCTTTGCAGGTTTTTCTGAAGTCATCCTGCTTGCCACTTCTTATAGCACAATAATATTCCATCACAATCATAAACCACAGCTTGTTCAGCCATTGTTTGAGGCTTCTTGTACAAAATGAATAATATGAAAATGTTTCATGTTATTGCACATGTACAGCCCATATTGGATAGCTTATCATCCCAGGGATTGGCCAGGGGAAGGAGGGAGGGAGGCACAGAATTTGGAATTCAAAACTTTTTTAAAAATGTAAAAAATTTATATTAACATGTCACTGAGAAAATAAAATATTATTTTTTAAAAGTTAAAATGAGATAAAAGAAATTATATTGATTAGGGAAATCTGACACCCTAACACATTTGTTTCCACAAATTCTACATTCTGAGGATACAAGGAAAGTTACAATCAGCAGAGTACATACGTTCACATTGTCCTATAACAGATAAAAAGTTTGAATTCTTTATCATGTGCCATTAACATTATAGTCAATTTGATAAATGTCCTTACTTGGTTTCAGTCTATCATATCCAAAAGGTTTATTAGACAGAACATTTAATGGCATAATACATCAATTTCTAAACTTGCTCTCAAATATTCATTTAATTATTTTGGTAATATCATAAAATATGACTTTTTAAATAGAATATCTTTTTACTCCAACTCCCTGCTTAAAACCAAGGTGATTCCACATGAGACAGATTTTCTCCCAAATTCCTTGATCCTAATAATAAAAATACCTTCATTCAGGATATCTTTTTTTCAGTTTGCCATTTATAAATATTTGCATATGCAACTGTTACATTTCCTAATTTTTCTTCTATTCAGCATTCCTTATTCATTGAGAGATTTTATAGCATAATCCCACTAGTGCTTTGTTAAAAATCATTCACTTTAGGTAGTTCCCACACAGCAGCAATGATCTTGAACTATAAAAACCTAGGTTTTTGTCAAGATGCCTTTTTTTTTTAATACTGCTAGTCAAGATAGAGGGAAGGAAGGAATAATAATTTATAACATGCCTACTATGTACCAGGTGCTATTCTAAACACTTTACAAATAATATCTCATTTGATCCTTACAAGTTTGCAAGATAGGTTCTGTTATCACACCCACTTTATAGTATATTAAAATGAGGCAAACAAAAGGTAAAAACTTGCCTAGGTCACACAGCTAGTAAGTATCTCAGGTCAGATTTGAACTCAGGTCTTCCTTATACCAACTTCAACATTTTACCACTGTGAGATAGTGAAGTATTATAAAGAGGGTGCTAGAACTGGACTCTAAATACCTGATTTCAAATTTTAATTCTGAGCCTTAATAGCTATGTGACCCTGGACGAGTCAGTCAAAACCCCTACACCTCAGTTTTCTCATTTAAAAAAAATGAGCATGCTAATTTCTACATAACTAACCATATTGTGAGAAAATCATTATTTAAAAGGAAGGTACTATTCTTATAGTACTTAATAGGTCTGAAAAGCCAGAACTCTGTAATATGGCCTTCCATTTTATATGTCTGACTTTATCTTACCTACATAACCAATAAGATTCACACTCAAAGATAAAAGCAGAATCAGGAATGGATGTGACTAGTCAATCTCCATTAATTAGGAAACTTTATACATGCACAAATTGTTTAGGTTAATTATTGCTAAACATTCAACTTAATGCTGTAGTTGTCTCAAACCCTTGGAGCATTGTAGAATCTACAGAACATTCTTATGGCAACTCTCCAGGAAGCAAGTCTAGTCAGGACTTTCCTCAAATGGCTACAGAAGCATACCCTAGAAGTTATAGGTCAGAATGTCAACATTAGTGATTTTCGATAAATTATTGCAAGCAAAGGTGACAGTGTCACTGACATTGTGAATGATGAGTTTGAAAATGAACTAGAACATTGCACAGACATAGTTCCAAACCTAATTGTGTGTGAGATTGATAGAATATGAGAATCAATCTTTATTTTCACAAGAAATTTATAATAAAAGCAAATGAATCATAACTCTTTCAAAGGAAAAGTTCCTTCTATGAATGTCAGTAATCTAGCTGCAGTATATTTGGGATAGAGACTTAAGATGATGATGCTTCTTAATCTTGCTGTTAGCATGAAAAATGTATGCCAGATGGTAAATGTCCTACTTGCTCATCTCTGGGAATAATTAGATCCCTAAACAGAGATCCATGGGAAGAAGCTTATATCACATGATGATACTAAGAATATTGATCATGTTGTGAAATAATCACATTCAAACTAAGGAGCTTGGTCTTTGTGGGCATAATGGAGCCTGGAGCATCTGGTTGACTAAATGAGGCCCCTAAGATTCCGCTGAATAACCTTTCACAAACTGGGAGTTTGTTTGTTTGTTTTAAGAATAGTGATAACTAAATCTTCTGAATTTCTGAAAGGTTATTAATTTTTGAAGTTTATTGTCATAAAAATTATCTATCTTTTTAGCACTGATTAGTTAAATTTCTTAAGCTGAGTAGTGAAGTAGTCAGGATTATATTATCTCTAAAGAAAATCATATTATCTTTTCTATTCCATGGTAGAGAATATGTATGGGTTTGGGACATATTATTTGCTCTTTCAAGTTACTGGATTGGTGCAAATGAGTAATATGACACCTATTGTTACATTTGATGGATCTGTGATCTCACTTATGTAACAGAATACAAAAGCATGTCTTATGAGCTTACTTTGTGCTAAGCAGTGCATTAAGTACTGGAAAAACAAATGAATAGAAAAGTGTAGCAGTCCTTGCTCTCAAAGAGCTCACAAAATAATTAGAGGAGACAGCATGTTTAGAAGCAATCTGATACTTGGCAAATGGAATAATCTAGTGGTTCCCGTTCTAGGGCCCCAGGATGGTCTCAAAGCCAGTGGGATTCAGGCTGGGGTAATTATGAAAAACTAATGAGAGCTTCAAGGAGTTTGGAGCATTTTTCCAAAGCCTATGGTAGTTTTGGTGCACATGAGACTTTAAGCCATCACACTATTCTCTTGCTACTCCAAGATCACAAAATATTTTTTATGTCAGTCCAAGAGAGTACATATGAGTTTTTCCTGTGACAAGGTAGACTATATTCCATCCATGCATGAATATCCTGTGGAGATGTTGTATGTGCTCCACAAGGAGTCTATCTAATTTGCCGTTTATCTAATTATCTTAATGTGTGGATATTGATGGAGCAAATGAGCTGGCTATTCATGATTTCCCTCTCTTATCCACTCTTTTTTCCTGTTCATATACTGTGCTCTGTGATGACATTATTATTGTATAAATGTTAATGGTTATAAAATTCTTATTATGTACAATGCTCACCTAAATATATAAACAATTAAAATGAAAGCACTAGAAATGGTTTGATATATATATATATGTATATATATACACACACACACACATATACATATATATATAATGTGTGTGTGTGTGTGTGTGTGTGTGTGTGTGTAATTCTTTGGAATTTGTTTTCTATTCACTTAAACTCTCCACACTTCAATTTTCTCTTTTGTAAAATAAGGAAGCCAGAGTAGATGAATTTTAATATCTTTTCCATTGTAAGAGTCTATGGTGATGTATTCTAAAATGCCATTATAATTTCAGTGCCAAAGGACAAATATGTAGCTGCATTATAGACTTTCTGATGAGCAAGAGAGGGAGACAGAGAGACTAAGAGACAGAGAAAGTCAGAGTCAGATACCGAGAGAGAGAGAGAGAGAGACAGAGACAGAAACAGAGAGACAGAGGGATGTGGAGAATGAAAATCTCAGGGAACATGAGGCGACCTCAGGAATGATTGAATCAAGCTACATTTTCCTCCTTAACAATAAGAGTTTTTATCATGTTTCTATTTTCTTATTTCTTATGAGTGAGGTAGTGAGAAGACTTGGCTTACATCTTGCCTCTGATTTATACTATCTGTTTAACCATGGGCAAGTGACAATTTCTCAGCGTTCCATACAACTCAGTAATAATATATTACTTGCAAGCTGTCATTCTGCTTTGATAAAGTCGTGCCAAAATACATCCATGGTTTACATCAACATAACCAACAAACACTTTATATGTATAAGGGAAGACAAAGAATTGCAAAGACATTGAGTGTTCATGGTTGGACCATGCTACATGATAAAATGATAATATTATCCTAATTAATTTTTTGTATTTCTTGCCCTAACAAGCAAATTGCAAGTGATTGTTTTTTAAATAGCCAAAGGAAAAAAAATCATCTGGAGGAACATGTGATCAAGATTTTCAAGGAAAATAATGAAAAAAAGTAGGATTGAAAAAATCTTAGTAGTACCAAATCTCAAACTATACAATGAAGTAATCATCAAAACTAATGTTTCAAAATAAAATAGAAAAATTGGTCAATGAAACCCAGAAGTAATTGAACTTAATAGCATGTAATTTGCTAAACTCAAATATACCAATTGGGACAAAGAACGCTTATTTTCCAAAAACTAAAAGGAAACTTCAAGGTAGTTTGACATAAATTAGATTTAGCCCAAAATCTCATAATTTGCATCATGATAAACTCTAAAAAAATTCAAGACCTAAATGTAAAAGGTCATATTAGAAACATATTAAAGAATGGAAGATATATCTTTCAAAATTATGGATAAAAGGGAATTATTAACTAAAAAAAGAAGTAGATAATCATAGAAATTAAAATGAATCATTTTTAATTACATGAAAGTAATAGATTTTGCACAAGTAAAATCACTTTAGTTAGAATTAGAAGGGAAATAGTTTACTCTGGAGGGAAGGCTTTTGCAATGAATTTCTCTGATAAAGGTCTGATATGGAATTGGCATAATAATATAAAACAAAAGGTATTCCCCAAAGCTTATGAACAGGCAACAATATTTAATTTTTTTCTGGAATTAACAAACAAAATAAAAAGAGAGAAGAGTGTAATCTCATATATACAATAGCAGAGAACAAGACAATTTCAGATGAATAGTAATGTCAATCTATTATTTACAATTTGATTTTAATTAAAATATATTACATATTCAATCTGCTACTTCAAAAATGTCTCAATTGTCATTAACCCCTGAAGGCCCAGAAAATATCACCTCAGGAAAAACCCTGGAACAGCTGAACCAGAAGAAAGATGGGGTGCAGCAGTCCAGTAACCCAGGTAGTTTGAGGAATTAACTGGAAAGGCCCCTCTTACCTTGGGGGAAGGGGAGCAGTACAGAATGGGAGGCATCCCAGCAAGCTAGTGGAGAGCCCCACATCAGCATACCAGGAGGACATCCTGAAGCCCAGGTGGTGGAGCAGGCAAATACCAACACCTGGACCCTGAGTGCCTCATTGAGGGTGGGGGAACCAGTGGAAACCAGCTCAGAAAACCAGCAGGTGCCTCAGCATTCTACAGCAACCAGCTTTCCCAGTTCCTCAGTAAAACTAAGGGAAGCAGTGCTCCAAAGGACCCCATGTGATAAACACCCTATAACTTCCATCTGAAAGGAGCTGAAGAAAGCAAAAGGAAAGGCTGGGGTGAACAGGAAATCTCCAGGAGCCACACTACCCAATCCTACCCTTAGAGTTCCAGTGTTGCTGATTCCAGCCCAACACCAGGTAAGCTGCCAGACTCCTACAGCCTCCAACTGCCAACTTTGGAGGCCCCAGCACACAATGCCATCGACCATGCCCTAGGCTCTCAACACAAGAAGCTTGGGTCAGTGCCCTCTGCTCCCCAGCAGGGGAGTCCAATCTCTTTAAAGGCCAGTAAATAAGCAAACATCATGAGCAAAAAGAAACCTACAATAGATTCTTATTATGGGAAGAGCAAAGATCAAGACAGAAATTCAGAAGAGGACAACATTGTCAGCAAACTCATATCTGGAACCTCGAAAGGGAATATAAACTGATCTGAAGCCCAAAAAGCCTTCTAAGAAGAGCTCAAGAAGGATTTTAAAAATCAAATGAGAGAGGTAGAGGAAAAAAATGGGAAAAGAAATGAGAGGTATGCAAGAGAGTCAATAGCTTGGAAAAGGAAGGACAAAAATTAACTGTATAAAACAAGTCTTTAAAAAAAATACAATTGGCCAACTGGAAAAAAAGTACACTGAAGAAAACAAGTCCTTAAAAAATACAATTGTTCAAATGAGGGAAGGAGGTACAAAATCTAATAGAAGAAAACAAGTTGTTAAAAATTAGAATTGAGCAAATGGAAGCTAATGACTTTATGAGAGAGCAAGAGTCAGTCAAACAAAAGCAAAAGAATGAAGAAAATAAATGAAAACCTAAAATACCTCATTGGTAAAACAACTGACCTGGAAAATAGATCTAGGAGAGAGAATTTAAAAATTTTAGGTCTACCTGAAAATCACGATGAAAAAAAAGAACCTGGATGCTATCTTTCAGGAAATCATAAAAGAAAACTGCCCTGAAGTCCTAGAACCAGAAGGTAAAATAGTCATAGAAAGAACCCATTGATCACCTCCTGAAAGAGATCCCAAATTGAAAACATCAAGGAATATAGTAGCCAAATTCCAAAATTACCAGGTCAAAGAGAAAATACCGCAAGCTGTCAGAAGGACACATTCACAGAAATACAAGGATCTAAGACATCTCCAAAAGCCTCATGATGGAAAATGCTATCTACAGAAAGAGCTATGGAGGTTGAATGCAGATCGAAGCATACTATTTGCTATTTTTTTTCTTCTTTTGTGTTTTGTTTCCTCTTTCTGGTGGTTCCCCCTATTAGTTCTAATTCTTCTTTACAACATGACTAATGTGAAAATATGTTTAATAAGAGTGTATATGTAGAGCCTATATCAGATTGAATACCATCTTAGGGAGGGAGGTGGTGAGACAGGGGGAGAAAATTTAAAAATCAAAAGCTTATGGAAGTGTTTGTTGAAAACTAAAAATAAATTAAAAAAAAAAGAAATCACTCACAAAGCTTAATTACTTATAGATATAGGGTTTATAATATGCCATAAAAACCTACATTTATGTGAGGCTTATTCCAAGGAAGGTTCTCCCCAATAGACAAATGGTCAAACTAGAGGAACAGAGAGTTTTCAAAAGAAGGAAAACAAGCTATCAATAACGACATGAAAAAAAATGCTCCAAATCACTAATAATAATAATATTAAAATATGTTTAATAAGAATGTTTATGTATAGCCTATATACATTGCACACTGTCTTAGGGAAGGAGCTAGGGAGGGAGGGGGAGAAAAATTTAAAACTCAAAAGCTTATGGAAATGATTGTTGATAAATTAAAATAAATTAATAAAAAAATTTTTTAAAATGTCTCACTTGTGTTTCCTACTGAACTTCCTTCTTTTTTTCTTTTGTGCATTGGACAGGAAGTTTTAAAAAAAAAAGAAATGCAAACAATAAATAGTCATATAAAAATTATACTTTACTCTGTGATCCAGCAATACCACTACTAGGTGTGTATCCCAAAGAGATCATAAAAAAAGGGAAAATAAAAATATTTGTAGCAACTTTTTTGTGGTGGCAAAGAATTGGAAACTGAGGAGATGCCCATCAATTGGAGAGTGGCTAAACAATTTGTGGTATGTGAATGTAATGGAATACTATTGTTCTGTAATAAAAGATGAACAACTGGAGTTCAGAAAAATGTGGAAAGACTTACATGAACTGATGCTGGGTGAAGTGAGTAGAACCAGGAGAACAGTGTACACTGTAACAGCAATATTATATGAAGATCAACTTTGATAGACTTAGCTATTCTCAGTAATACATTCCAAAAGACTCATGACGGAAAATGCTATCCACATCCAGATAAAGAACTATGGCATCTGAATGCAGATCAAAACATACTATTTTCACTTTTTTTCATTTTTTTTCTTTCTTGTGTTTTTTTCCCTTTTGTTCTGATCCTTCTTTCACAAAATGATTAATATGGAAATATGATTAATACAATTGTACATGTATAACCTATACAGATTGCTTGCAATCTTTGGGAAGCAGAAGGGGAGGGAGGGGGAGAGGAGAAAGGGAGAGAGAAAAATTTGGAATTCAAAATCTTATAAAAGTTAATGTTGAAAACTAAAAAAAAAAAAAGAAGTGTTTTGTATAAGTGAGGACCTCCTCCAAAAAAAAAAATACTTAAAATCCCTAACAGTGAGAGAAAAATAAATTAAAAGAACACTCAGGTTCTTACTCAAGCCCATAATCTTTGCAAAGATGTACAAGAATGAAATCAGCAATCCTAGTAGACATTATAGGATGGCAGGCACTGTTAATGGGTCTATTAGTCCAAACATTCTGAAAAGCAATTTAGAACTATACCCAGAGTGCATATATTGTGGATCTCACCTTTGATCCAGAGATATTGTTACTATTCATATAATCCAAGTGAACCAAAGACATAAGGAAAAGACTCATTCATACAAATGTATCTATGGCAGTTTCTGGTGTATCAAAGAACTTGAAAAGTGTGAGTTCCCATCAATTAGGGAATGACTGTTTTTTGAAGGGTATTTCTGCACCAGTGAGTTCTCCATTATGATGAAGTCACAGGCTTGGATATCAACTCCCTACCCCTCCAAATGATTTAGATGGTTAAATCCACTTTTCAATAATGAAATATATTTCACAAATTCTCAAACTACTGTCCCCAAGACACAGTACCCTAGAAGTCACTTCCAGTGTTTTGGCTTTGGGGGTTATTAATCCCAAATACTTTCACTCTACCTTTATATCAATATTTGGATGTTAGAATTATTCTTTAACTTAATAAATTTAGAAAGATCACAGCTAAATTGTTTCCTTGGTTGGAAGCAAGGTTGAAATTGTAGAGTTATAACCCTATAAATAGGGTTACAAGATGTAAATACTCCATTTCTGTGATACCATATAAATTCCAATACAGCAGTTACTTCTTCTACCTCCTTCACTCTATGCCTTGTGGTCCTCAATGAAAGCTTTGGTTGAAAATATTTCTCAACTGGTGACCAAATTTTTGGGGAGAAGTTTCTCTCAGTTTAGCTTAGTTTATCCTTGTTTCATTGCTAGGTTCAACCTTGGAGCCTTTCCAGGTCAAAAACATAGGGTTACTTCCACATCATGATGACATATCCAAGTAAGAACTACAAAAATAAATTCACACAAATATTCTCATTTCTGTTAATTGTGTGATACCCTAGGATTTAATCATTATTATTATTATTATTATTATTATTTTGAATTTTCATATTAATTTCATATAAAGTAAAGAAATTCTTGTACTTCCAGGAGCCAAGATGGCTGAGTAAAGAGGTAAATCACTGTAACTCTCTGATATTCATCTCCCAATAACCACACAACCATAAAATAGTGCCCAGAAAAAATCCTGGAACAGGAGAGCCAGCAGGAAGATGCGGTGGAGCAGTCTTTTAGCTCAGGAGACTTAAAGGATCTGCAAGGAAGATCCATTTCAGTCAAGTAAAAAGGGATCTCATTCCAGGACAGGATATGTCCCAGCTAGCCAGTAGCAAGTCCCACCTCAGCAAACCAGTTAGAATTGGGCAAGTGGAAGCTAATAACTCTATGAGACATCATGAATTAATCAAACAAATTCAAAAGAATGAAAAAAATGGAAGAAAGTGTAAAATATCTCATGGGAAAACAACTGACCTAGAAAAATAGATCCAGGAGAGAATACTAGAATCATTAGACTACCTGAAAGCCATAATCAAAAGAAGGACCAGGACAATGTCTTTCAAGAAATTATCAAGTTAAACTGCCCTAATGTCCTGGAACCTGAGGGCAAAATAGGTATTGAAAGAATCTACCAATCATCTCAGGAAAGAGATCCCCAAACAAAAACCCCAAGGAACATTATAGCCAAATTTCAGAAAATCAGGTCAAGGAAAAAATATTGCTAGTGGCCAGAAAGAAACAATTCAGTTATCAGGGAGTCACAATCAAGATCACACAGGACTTGGCATCTGCAACATTAAATTAATGGAGGTCATGGAACATGATATTCTGGAAGACCAAGGAGCTGGGACTATAACCAAGAATTACCTACCCAGCAAAAATAAGCATAATACATCAAGGGAAAAATGATCATTCAATGAAATTGAAGGATTTCAATCCCTCATAAGGAGAATAACAGAACTAAACCAAAAATTTGACCTCCAATATCAAGACCCAAGAGAAGCATAAACAGGTAAAAAGGGAAAAGAAAACAGAAGGGAACTAAACTTACTATGCCCCTACACAAGAAGATGATACCTATAACTCTTTAAAAATGGTATCACTAACACTACAGATAGAAGGAATAAATATAGACATAGGGTAGGGATATAAGGTGTATTTCAGGGAATGACATTAAAAAAATAAGGTATGAGAAACAGGAGTAAAATGGGTGCAGCAGGAATGGAGAGGTAGAATGGGATGAATTAACTTACATGAAGAGGCAAGAAAGACCTGTTACAGTAGAGGAAGAGATTGGGGGGAAGGGCAATGGGCATTGCTTGAACCTTATTCTCATCAGTTTTGGCTCAAAGAGGGAATAATATGTCCAATCTCTTGCCCAACAGGGAAGTAGGAAGGGAGGAGATTAAATAAAGGGGGTTGTGGGGACTGGCAGAAGGGAAGGCAGATCAGGGAAGGTAGTAGACAAAAGCAAAACATTGGTTATATGGGAAAAGGTGAAAGGAGAGAGAAGACAAACAGTATGAAAAATATGATGGAGGGAAGCACACAAGTAGTAATCATAATGGTGAATGTGAATGGGATGAACTCTCCCATAAAATCAAGTGAATAGCAGAGTGGATCAAAAACCAACATCCTACAATAAGTTGCTTATGAGAAATACACTTGAAGCAGAGAGATGCACACAAAGTAAAGGAAAATCTGGAAAGATTTATACTAACTGATGCAAAGTGAAATGAGCAGAACCAGCAAAACCCTGCACACAGCATTAGCAACATCATGTGATGTTTGTAATTAATGTGATGTTTGAGACTTCATCCAAGGTAAGTACAAAAGAATCAAGAAGGAAAATACTGTCCACATCCAGACAAAGAACTGCTGGACTCTGAGTGCAGATTGAAGCATATTTTTTTTCACTTCATTCTTTCTCATTTTTTTTACTTCTTATCTGTTTCTTCTTCCACAACCATGATGAAATGGAAATATATTTTACATGATAGCATATGTGTAAACTATATCAAACTGCCTATTATTTTCAGAAGAGAGTAGGGGTAGGAAGAGGGAGAAAAACTTGGAATTCAAAATCTTATGAAAATAAATGCTAAAAACTTTCTTGATTAGTAATTGTGGAAAAAAATAAAATGATATTTAAAGCAAAAAGAAAAGAAAAAGAAATTCTCAAACTCTTTCTTTATATAACCAAAGTTTTAATCATTCCTCAAAAATGAAATATTGGGGACAAATCATTTTGTAAGCAGACATATCTAATATACAATCTGAAACTAATTAGAAGTACAGTATTTCTTCAAGGAGTAACTTATAATAAAGTTTTCAGCTTCCATTTTAATCAAAATGTGTTAAATTAAAAAGTATTAAAATATTTTATGTGAAGGTGCCATCATTCTCTCAATGATGCTAATGTAAAATAAAAATGATTTGCAAAGGAAAAGGTTTAAAAAGTTTAATAACCTATATTTAAAAAGTAGAGTCACTTTTAGTACTTCCATTAATTTTCATATTAAAGCACTTTACTGTCAACTTTTCACAGAGATCATTTTTAAAATGTCACTCCAACCTTTAAAATGTTGGTGATGATCTTTGAACATGTAGAAAACATATGTTTACCAATCCTGATTCTCTAATTCAATTCATGAAACACCTGCAAATATTACAACCAGGGTAATAGATGGTCCCTTAGTGAAAATAAAGCAATGATTTGCTAGATGGGGTTATCCTGATGTCAGAAATCTTGAAAGTACACCTGCTTACTGGTTTAAACCTGAATGATGTGCATTTAAAAATGAGCTAACACCTTTGAAATCTTTAAAAGATGAAACATTCTTTACAGCATCGATGTCATGGTTTCAATTTTATCAACAGTGCCATTTACCTGAAAATTGCTTAGGAGAAAGGGAGAAATCCACCTCACACAATCCTTCCAAAAAATGTGGTATGAAAAAAAAAAGCACTGGATTTGGGGTCATATGCCTCAGGTTGAAAGTCTGACTCTGTCACTTGCTATCCTGGTAACTTTGAGTAAGCCACTTTACTGGTAAGGCCATCAGGTTCCCCATATGTAAAATACTATGGTCTTGAAATAGAGAAGAAGAAGCTTCTGCAACAAGCTATAGGAAACATCTGTTGTCAGTGAAATAGGAGGGGGGAGGAAAAAGCAGAAAGTTTATTATTATTATTACTATCATTATTATTATTGTCAATGATTAGTTTAAGAGGACTTATAATGGGCTTTAAGAATATTGGTGTCCATAGTGTCAAATATAGCTGGCAAGTATAAGATGACAAGGACAGATGAGTTACCTTAGGATTTGAATAGAACAATCCCAATTAAAATTTTAATGAGGTAAATTTCATTAAAAATGGCTTTGTCTGAACCCAAATTAAAGTAGTCCAAGGAGAGGGGAGAGAGGTAACAGTAATACAAACTATATTAGAAGGGTTTAGAACTGAAGATGAAGAAAGGACAGTAAATGATGATGGATAGGTCCTTCATTTCTGTAATAATTTAGAAATGCCTAGTTTTTGAAAGAGAAAAGATGCTTTCAAATTATAAAACAAGTGATTTTTTAAATTCACTGTAGAGGAGAGAATCTCATATTTTAAATGTAGTTTATTAAAATAACTTTCATGTATTCTACTTCATTATGATTTTAAAAGAGATCACATTACATGTGACTGAATTGCAACTACCTCTGTATTTGACTGTGATACCTTAAGAATGTGGTACATTAAGATCATATGCAATTGATGTCATAGTTATTCTGAAGGGAGAATGTTCTAGGCATGAGGGATAGCCAGAGAAAGTCCCAGAACTGAGAGATGAAGTGGCATGTTCATGGAACAGCCTGGAAGCCAGCATCATTATGTTAAAGGGTATGTATCAGAGTAAGATGGAACACAATTAGAAAAATAAGAGGGGCCTAGGTTATGAATGGCTTTGAATGTGCAACAGAGTATTTTTATGTATCCACTAATTTGGAAGACTTTTAAAAATCATTATGGATGGATAGTATTATTTTAATTAACTCCTCTAAAGTCCCATTCTGATGCCCAATGAAATTTATCAATAGTCAGCTACTCTGTATATAATAATATCATATGATTGATATATGTAATCAAATACCTTTTACCTTAAAGTGAATTTTTTTTTACATTGCAATTCAGTGGCAGACTTCTTTTTGATTTGTTTATAGTAATTAAATTGGATCCTCCCAAGGACTAAGAAGAGTAAGTCATATAAAGAAACTCTAAGTTTTTCTCATCCAGAGACTACGAATTCTTTAAAAGACCAGCAGTTTATTGATGTGAATGTAACTTCCCTTCACTGGAACAGATCACATTCCATGTCCATACTTTAGTAACTGCTTTTTCTTAGTTCATATAGAAGGCAAAAATTCATAACCCATGTTTTCAGTGATAATGATCTCCAAACTTAGCCAGATTGGTCTTCATTGGACAGACACAATAACCTGATTTGAATCCGGAACTCAAAATCATGGTAAGACCTTCAAGAATTTCTCCTCTACTGCTAATGGCTTTAAAAATCAGGTCTTATCTTGGTAAGATGTTCTGATGATGCATTAGAATGGTACTACAATGGAAGAGATTACAAATGACTAGTCTGAAACAATAGTTTTTCCAGAAGTCATTGTGTCTTCTCTGACCTAGATGGAGGTTTATAATTTTTCATGTGTCAAAAGGAAACATTATTGATTAAATATATGGTGTACTGTACAAGGCAGCCCATATGTCAATATTTTTGAGGGGGAAAATGCACAGTGATTTCATGAACTACTTAAATTGTTACATAAGATTCATTTTCTTCTGTTATGAATTCAGATAGAGTGATAAAATTTGATCTTTGGGAAAAATTAGTTTAGTCAATCTCCTCCAAACAAGGTGAAAGGAGAGGAAAATTTCTGAGAATGTAAACAGCAATGTTAATTGAAGGTATATATTTTGATTACATCTTTATTATTTGGGGAGGAAATGATGTTATTTTACTGGTCCTTTTTATACATCCATGCAACAGAACCCATGTGGTTATTACATAGATGCCAGGATATAATATGTAAAATATAATTTTAATTTGTCCATATACGTGTATTCTTTGTTATGAATTTTTGTCTAATTTGCCTAATTGCAAAGTAATATAATTCAACATATCTAATATTGTTTATGAGCTTCATTGAGAGGGAAAGAGGGAATCAAAAACTAATAATATTTTTAAATCTTTTGAAAGTCAAAGATATTGCATAAATCATAGTTGCTATTGTTGCTATTTTAAAGCAAGAAAGGGGAAAAAATAAAAATAAATTTGGCATTTTGGCCAAAATAAATCAACGTGAGAAATTAGTTTTACACATCATTAATTTAATGAAAGTGGAAAAAATTAGATATGGATATTTCAGGAAATAATTCTTACATTCTGTGAGTACTCAAAGTAACATTTAGCCTGAGAAGGGTCTCTTCTAAGTAACTTCCACTAATTAACTTGATCCATTTGCCAGCTTACCATAATGAGTTAATCAGGCCTATTGAAGGTGGCACTCCTTTGTTTTGTTTTGTTTTGTTTTGTTTTTGTTTTTTTCTCTTTCTATAATAAGTAGCAAAAGCCTGGTTATTCCTCTTTCTTTTTTTCCCTTCTGCCAGTCCTCCTTCTTTTCCACTTCTCTTCTCCAGGAGAGAAAGTGAGCAATTAACACAGGAGAAAAACATTACATGTCTTGCTCTACTTTGGATGGAGATATTATATATAAAACATGTTAACTCCCTACACATTTTTTTTCCCTCTCAGATTCTTATTTCCTCATCTTAAATGTATTCACTTCAAGCCTAACTGCAGAGTGTGAGGAAAAAAAAGAAATGTTCAGACAAAGAAAGTGAAAGGTTGTATGGAGACAAATGAAGTGCAGAACAATTAAACATCCTTGTATGATTATATTTAAAATTAATTAGTTCTTATAATATTAGCTTCTCTACAAATAGAAATATTTGGTTTACATGAGTGTACAGCAGAGATAGAAACACAGGCATAATTCTTCATTTTATATACAAGCTTTAGATTAGCAGTAAGGTACAGTGAATAGAGAACACATCTTTGAGTCTGGAAGACCTTGGTTCAAATTACTTCTCTGACCCTACTGGCTATATGACGATGGACAAGTCATTTTAGCTCCACCTTCTTTATTTTTTTCTCATTCTCTTCTTAACTCTAAGCAGTCTGGCTCATTAATTTATCTTCTTAACTCTATGCAGTCTGCCTCATTAAATTATCAAAGCTCTCTCAATTGCTAAATCAAATAGTCTGGCCTCAACCATTTTCATTCTTGAACTTTTACCAGCCTTTGAATCTGTTATCACCCCCTTCTCCTTTACACTGTCTTCTCTCTGGGTTTTCATGGCAGTATTCTCTCTTTGTTCTCTTTGGTTCTCCTTCCAGCCAGACCCTTCTTCTCAATCTCCTTTATTGGATCTCCATCCAAATCATGCCCACTAACCATAAATGTCCCTGGGCCCTCTTCTGTCCTCCCTCTATACTATTTCCCTTGGGGATTTTCTCAGAAACCATAAATTGTATATTATCTCTATGGTAATGGTTGTTAGTTATATTTATCCTACCTTCAACTTTGTTCTAAACTCCAGTTTTGTATGATAGACTTCCTATTGGACATCTAGAATAGGATGTCTTAAATTCAACATGCCCAAACTGAACTCATTGTCATCACTCCTTCAAAAAATCTCCCTTCTTCTTAACTTTCCTTCTGCTATTGAGAGCACCACCATCCTTCCAGCCACTAGACTTACAATCTAACCTCCTTACTATCTTTCTTGTCTGCACACACAGAGTAGACAATTAATAAATGTTTGTGTAACCTTTAACTGTCACGGTTGGTAGAGTATGTGTTTTGATTTTCCTTGTCACCATACTAACTTTCTAAGTCAAGAGTATTTTTTCCCATTGTTTGTTCATTTCCCCAGCCAATGTATTTAACTTTTAGCTTTTTGTTAAAGTAGGTCTCTGGTTCCAGGGTGGAGGGTGTACTGTCCTAAGTTTAAGGGATTTTATGCAGCTGTTTTCAGATATACTTCTAAGGACCTATTAGTTTTCAGTTCTTCCAAGGTGTTATGATCTAAGGAGAGGTGTTTGCTACTCTCCTGGCCTGTGTTCTGGTCTATGAGTGACCACAGGCACTCTTTTCTGTCTTAGATCTGTGAGGGCTAAAGTGAGCTTTTGTACTTCCTTTAGTAGTCCAAGTAATACAAACTATATTAGAAGGGTTTAGAACTGAAGATGAAGAAAGGACAGTAAATGAAGTCCTCTTCAACTAATCATTGACAATAATAATAATGATAGTAATAATAATAATAAACTTTCTGCTTTTTCCTCCCCCCTCCTATTTCACTGACAATAGATGTTTCCTATAGCTTGTTGCAGAAGCTTCTTCTTCTCTGTTTCAAGACCATCATATTTTACATATGGGGAACCTGATGGCCTTAGCAGTAAAGTGGCTTACTCAAAGTTACCAGGATATTGGTAGAGAATGTTTAGCTTACCTCAACGTATTATACCAATGATATCACAATAGTAGTTTGAAACAAAAACACGAACAAAATAAAACAAAATAAAAACAATCCCACTAGCTTTAATTCGTTGGTTGGTTAGTTATTGTCCTTTGTTCTCAATGAGGACCAAAATGACATCACTATTTTGGAGTCAAGTTACATTGTATCTGACTTTGGCTAATCAGACCAATATGAACTCAGAAGGTTCTACAACAGTTCAGACACAGATAGTCCACATAAATATTTAGAGTAGAGATGTCTCTAAATCTGTGTATCTCATTTTCTCTTTTTTTTCTTTTTGAGCTACTGCATATCTGCTTCACTTATAAAGCAGAGCCCCTTCTTTGATGTAGGAACACTGTGGTGGGCAGTCTTTTTCCCGTGTCTCCCAAGTCACATAATCAATGCCAAAGTTCTTCAGAGACACTTTGAGAGTGTCCTTTTATTACTTCTAATGACCTCCATGTAAATGTTTGCATTGTGTGAGTTGTCCATTAAATAGTCTTTTAGAGAAACACTTATTTGGCATTAGAAAACATGACCAGATTATTGGAGTTGAACTCTCTGTAGTAGAGTCTGAAAGGTTTGTAGTTTAACTCAAGAAAGGACCTCAGTGGGACCCAAGATGGTGAAGTAAAGGTAGGACTACCCTGAGATGACCCCCAAACCCTTCCAAATACCTTTTAAAATGACTCTAAATAAATTCTAGAGAAGCAGAACCCACAAAAAGATAGAATGAAACCAATTTCCAGCCCAAGACAACTTGGAAAGTCAGCAGGAAAGATCTGCTGCATCAGGGTGAAAGAGGAGCACAGTCCAGCACAGGATTGAGTCAGCACAAACCCAATCTTAGCAAATCAGGGGCAGGCCTTGGGAGTTACTTAATCAGCAGCTGCAGCATCAGCTGCAGCAGCAGCAGCAGCAGCAACCGTTTCCAGACCTCTCAGCCCACATATGTGAAAAATAACTTAGAAGGTCAGCAGGAAAGGTGTGTTGCAGCTGGGTAAGAATGGAGTGAAGTCCAGGGAAGGCCACACAAGTGCAGCCCTGACCCAAGCAAATTAGGGATAGGCCTTTGGCATGACTGAATCAGCAGCTACTTGGATATTTGAGCCCACAGATTGTAAGGGGGTTGAATAACTGGTCAGAAGGAGATCACAGGGGTCTTTATGCTGGAACTGAGACTCCTGCCTGTTTCTTTGCCCGTACTCAGATCCAGGTCACAGTCCTTGGTGGCAGTCTCAAGTGGAGGAAAAGAACTAGCATAGCAGATCTTGCAATAGCAGTGGAGGGGTACCCCCAGCTCTCACAGTTCTAGGACAGAAAAGAGTGCCTGTGGTCACTCACAGACCAGAACACAGGCCAGGAGAGTAGCAAACGCCTCTCCTTAGATCATAACACCTTGGAAAAACTGAAAACTGATAGGTCCTTAGAAGTATCTCTGAAAACAGCTGCATAAAATCCCTTAAACTTAGGACAGTACACCCTCCACCCTGGAACCAGAGACCTACTTTAACAAAAAGCTAAAAGTTAAATACATTGGCTGGGGAAATGAACAAACAATGGGAAAAAATACTCTGACTTAGAAATGGTGACAAGGAAGATCAAAACACATACTCAGAAGAAGACAGCAAAGTCAAAGCTCCTACATCCAAAGCCTCCAAGAAAAATATGAATTAATTTCAGGCCATGGAAGAGCTCAAAAAAAGATTTTGAAAATCAACTAAAAGAGGTAGAAGAAAAATTAGGAAGAGAAATAGGAGGGAAGCAACAAAATCATGGAAAAAAATAAGTCAACAGCTTGGTAAAGGAGACACACACACACACACACACACACACACACACACACACACACACACACAATGCAGAAGAAAATAAGACTTAGAAAACAGACTAGGCCAAATGGTAAAAGAGGTCCAAAAAGCCAATGAGGAGAAGAATGCCTTAAATACCAGAATTGGCCAAATGGAAAAGGAAGTACAAAAGCTCACTTAAGAAAATAATTCCTTAAAAATTAGAATGGAGCAAATGGAAGCTAATGACTTTATGAGTAATCAAGAAACAAAAACAAAACCAAAATAATGAAAAAAAAAGAAAAACAATATGAAATATCTCCCTGGAAAAGCAACTGACATGGAAAACAGATCCAGGAGAGATAATTTAAACATTACTCCACTTCCTGAAAGCCATGATCAAAAAAAGAGAGCCTGTACATAATCTTTCATGAAATTATCAAGGAAAACTGCCTTGATATTCTACAACCACAGGGTAAAACAGAAATTGAAAGAATCCACTGATCACCTCCTAAATGAGATCCCAAAATGAAAAATGCCAGGAATATTAAAGCCAAATTCCAGAGTTCCTAGGTCAAGGAGAAAATATTCCAAGCAGCCAGAAAGAAACAATTGAAGTATCATTGAACCACAGTCAGGATAACACAAGATTTAGCAACTTCTACATTAAAAGAACTTAGGGCTTAGAATATATTCTGGAGGGCAAAGGAGCTAAGATTGCAACCCAGAATTACCTACCCAGCAAAACTGAATATAATCCATCAGGGGAAAATATAAATATTCAATGAGATAGAGGACTTTGAAGCATTCTTGATGAAAAGACCGAAGCAGAATAAAAAATTTGGGATAGTACACCCTCCATCCTGGAACCAGAGACCTATTTTAACAAAGAGCTAAAAGTCAACTATATTGGCTGGGGGAATGAGCAAACAATGGGGAAAAAGTGCAAGACTCAAGAGAAGCCTAAACAGGTAAACAGGAAAGGGAAATCACAAGGCACTTAAAAATTTTAAATTGTTTCATTCCTACATGGGAAGATATTTGTAACTTATAAGACCTTTCTCATAATTAGGGTGGTTAGGAGTGTATATATAGCCATATGAAAAAAAATATTCCAACTCAGTATTAATTAGAGAAATGAAAATTAAAACAATTCTGTGATAGTATCTCATACCTATTAGATTGGCTAATAGGCTAACATGGCAAATATTGGATGGGATGTGGGGAAAATGAGGCATTAATGCACTTTTGGTGGAGTTGTGAAATGATTCAACCCTTCTGTAAGGCAATTTGGAACTGTGCCCAATGGGCTATAAAACCATGCATACTCTTTGATATAGCAATACTACTACTAGGTCTGTATCCCCAAATAGATACAAATCAAAAAGTATAAGGACCTATATGTACAAAAACATTTTAGCAGCTCTTTTGGGGGAGCAAAAGATTAGAAACTGAGGGCATATCCATCAATTTGGGAATGGCTGAAAAAGTAGTGGTATGTGATTATGATGGAATACTATAGTACTATAAGAAATGGTGAGAGGGATGTGTTCTGAGAAACCTGAAAAGACTCTCATGGGCTGATGCAAAGTGAAATGTACTATGTACAAAGTAACAACAATATTGTAATTGAGTTACTTAGCTATTCTCAGCAATACAACAGTCCAAGACAACGTTGAAGGACTTACGATGAAAAATGCTATCTATCCCCAGAGAAAGAACTGATCGTGTCTGAATACAGATTGAGGCATAGTTTTTTTTTTAATTTCATTTTTCTTGAATTTTTTGTCTGTTTTTTTTTACAACATAACTATTATGCATATGTTTGGCATGAATACACATGTATAACCTGTATTGCTTGTCCTTTTATTGAGGGGGGATAGAGAAAAATGAAGGGAGAGAATTTGGAACTCAAAGTTTTAAAAACAAATGTTAAAAATTGTTTTACATGCAACTGGGGAAAATAAAATACTAAATAAAATCTAAAATAATTTTTTAAAAAGGACCTCTGTACCTTATCTTGCCAGGTGATCTTTCAGAATCTTCCCAAGACATTTCAAATGGAAGTGATTTAGTTTCCTGGCATGGCACTGGTATACAGTCTAAGTTTCACAGGCATAGGACAATGAGTTCAGCACAAGAGTTCTGTAGACCTTCAGTTTGTTAGGTGCTCTAATACCTTTTCTCTCCCACACTTTCTTTCAGAGCATAGGTCTCTTCTTCTATGTGTACATCACTGGAAAGTATACTGCCAAGGTAAGTTAAAATATCCACAGCATTCAAAATGTCTTCTTAGTTTGTAATGAACTTATTTCACATACCACTTTATTTCATATATCTCTAAAGCACTTTTATGGAATATGTTGTATCATAGTCAGGGGGCTTTGTTGGTATCTTATCCACTCTCTGAACTACAATCTTCTTTGCAACAAAGATTGTCTCTTCTCAAAATTTCCTAATATCCCCTGTGCCATGTATAGTTCTCTGTACACAGTAGCTGCTCAAAGAATGTCCCTTGATTGACAGCAAAACTATCTTTCTGTAGTTAATTACTCTGTAACTTACATAGTGATTTGTAGTCCATCAAATACTTTTACTATGACAAGCTTATAAAGTAGTATTATAATGTCCAATTTTTACATGAGGAAATAGAGATAAAAAGAAGTTGAGTGATCAACACTCACTAGTTCACCTAAGAAACATCAGAGCTGGAATTTAAATTCCATTCTTTTGACTCCAGATGCTGCTTTCATTCCATGAACCATATTACTTCTCTGAAAATAATTTCTTTCATTTATATAATGTTTTACACTATTTTGATTTACATTATTATAACTCATGCTCAAAAGCCCTGTGAGGCAAATAGAAGAAATGATGCTTAATGATACCTGTTCTTTCATTCAGGATAACACAAAGGGGAGGCAGAAAGTAGGGATGTAATAAAGATTTAAAGATAAACAGCTGCATAAGACTAACAGAAGATGCAAAACAATCACTTTTGGGGGGGCTCTCTTGAACTTCCCTTTTTTCTACCTGGATTTACCCCAACTCCAGGCTTGGTTCTTTCAAGCATCATAGACCTTAGTTTTTGTTTTTCCCTTTCTATTTGTGTTATACTGATCCCCACTTTCAATATTTTTTTTGTTTTTTTTTCCCCATTAAATAACAAAATCCAGTCTATTCATCCTAAATTTAAGGTTGATCTTGAGGCAAGGAATATGAAAATAATATTTGTGACTTCTGGGGAGAAGAGAAAATTAAATGGATAATCATTGTGAAGTCATTCTGAGAAGACCTAGGTATTTGTAATGGAGAATAGAGATACCATTATTTGTAATGAAGACCCAAGGGGCCAGACATCCTAATATTTTCTTTTTCTTTATTTATTATTTAATTTTCCTCTAGTTATATGTAAAAACTATTTTAACATTCATTTGTAAAACTTTAAGTGCCAAATTCTCTCCCTTCCTCCCTCCCCTACACCCCTCATTGAGAAGGCAATCAATTTGAATCTTGTGTGGTCATGCAAAACATATCAAGAATAGTTAGGTTGTGATAGAAAATACACACAAACAATCAAACAAAAACTCAAGAAAAATGAAGTTTAAAAAATATGTTTCAATTTGTATTCAGAGACCAATTGTTTCTCTGGAGATGGATAGAATTTTTCATCATAAATGCTTCAGTCTTGGATCATTGTATGGTTGAGAATAGCTAAGTCATTCACAGCTGATCATCTAACAATAGTGCTGTTACTTTGTACATAGTACATTTCACTTTGCATCAACCCATGCAAGCCTTTCCAAGTTTTTCTGAGAGCATCCTGCTCATCATTTCTTATTAATACAATAGTATTCCATCATAATAATAAACCACAAGTTATTCAGCCATTCCCCAATTCATGGGCAGGCTCTCTATCCCATTCCCCCAAATTTATTCTATTTTCTCTGTCTCTCCTTTTATCCTATCCCTCCTTAAATGTGTTTTGCTTCTGACTACCCCCTTCCCCAATCTGCTCTTCCTTCTATCACTTTCCCTCCTCTTATCCCTTTCCCCTCCTACTTTCTTATAGGGTAAGATAGATTTCTATACCTAACTGAGTCTGTATGTTATTCCTTCTTTGAACCATTTCTGATGAGAGTAAGGTCCACTAAGGCTTCTCTTGAGTCTCCTAATTGAAAGTCAGAATTTCCATTCAGCTTTGGTCTTTTCATCAAGATTGCTGCAAAGTCCTCTATCTCATTGAATACCCATGTTTTCCCCTGAAGAATTATACTCAGTTTTGCTGGGTAGGTGATTCTTAGTTGTAATCCTACCTCCTTCGCCCTCCAAAATATCATATTCCAAGTCCTCAGATCCTTTAATATAGAAACCGCTAAAACTTGTGTCATTGTAACTGTGGCTCCAAGATATATAAATTGTTTCTTTCTGGCTGCTTGTGATATTTTCTCTTTGACCTGGGAAATTTGGAATTTGGCTATAATATTCCTGGTCATTTTCATTTTGGGATCTAATTCAGGAGGTGATCAGTGGATTCTTTCAATTTCCATTTTACCCTCTGGTTCTAGAATATCAGGGCATTTTCTTTGATAATTTCTTGATCGATGATGTCTTAGCTCTTTTTTTTTTTTAATCATAGCTTTCAGGAGGTCCAATAATTTTTAAATTATCTCTCCTGGATCTATTATCCAGGTCAGTTTTTTCCAATGAGATATTTCATGTTGTCTTCTATTTTTTTTTATTCTTTTGCTTTTGTTTTTATTGTTTCTTGTTTTCTCATATTATCATTAACTTCCATCTGCTCCATTGTAATTTTTAAGGAATTTTTTTCTTTCTTTGGTGAGCTTCTGGACCTACTTTTCCATTTGACCAGTTCTGGTATTTAAGGCATTCTTCTTCTTATTGGCTTTTTGGACCTCTTTTACTGTTTGGTCTAGTCTGTTTTTAAAGGTGTTGTTTCTTTTTTTTTTTTCATTATTTTTTTTTGTGTGTGTGTCTCCTTTACCAATCTGTTGCCTGGCTTGGGTTTGTTTGTTTTTTTTTTGCATTGCATCATTCTCGTTTCTCTTCCCAATTTTTCTCCTACCTTTCTTACTTGATTTTCAGAATTATTTTTGAGCTCTTCCATGGCCTGTGACCAATTCATATTTTTCTTGGGGGCTTTGGATGTAGGAGCTTTGACTTTTTTTGTCTTCTCCCAAGTCTGTGTTTTGCTCTTCCTTTTGCTTCTTTCCTTCCTTAACTTTCAGTAGTCAGAAGTTCCCCCCCACTATTTTCTTGCTCATTTCCCCAGCCTATTATTTTACATTTAACTCTTTATTAAAGTAGGGCTCTGCTTCCATGGTGGAGGTCACAGTGTCCCAAGCTTCTGGGGTTTTGTGCAGCTGTTTTCAGAGATACTTCTAGGGACCTATGAGTTTTCAGTTCTTCCAAGGTGGTGTGATCTAAGGAGAGGTGTTTACTACTCCCCTGGCCTATGCTCTGGTCTGTGAATAACCACAAACACTCTTTTCTGCCCTGGAAAAGTGAGTAGGGTCTCCACCTCCACTGCTGCCACAAGCTCTGTTCTGCTATTGCTCCTCCTTACCTTGGGACTGTCACCCAGAACTGTGACTAGATCAGAATATGAGCAAAGCAATAGACTCCTGCCTCAGTGCTAGCAAGAAGACCCTTGTAATCTCCTTCTGACCAGTTTTTCAACCCCCTTGCTGTCTATGGGCTGAGAACTCCAGAAGCAGCCACTTCAGTTGAAGATTGAGTCTCTTTCAAGCCCTGCTCGTGGTTTCCTGAAGCCTAGCCTGCACTGGCACAGCCTGCGTTGGACTGCACTCCTCTCTCACTCTGGTGAAACAGATCTTTCTTGTCAAATTCCAAGTTGTTTTTTCCTGGAAATTTGTTTCACTCCATCATTTTGGGGGTTCTGCTATTCTATGATTTGTTTGGAGTTATTTTAAAAGGGTATTTAGAGGGGTTTGGGGGAGAACTCAGAACAGTTCCTGCCTTTACTCCACCATCTTGTCTTTTTCTCTTGATTGTTTCTTTCTGGCTGCTTGCAATATATTCTCCTTCACCTGGGAACTCTGTAACTTGGCTATAATATCCCTGGCATTTTTCATTCTGGGATCCCTTTCATTTTTCATTTGGGTGATTGGTGGATTCTTTCAATTTCTTTTTCACTGTTTGCTTCTAGAATATCAGGGTAGTTTTCTTTGATAATTTTTTGAAGGATGATATATAGGCTCTTTTTTATCATTTTTATCTTCTATCCTGGATCTATTTTCCAGGTCAGTTGTTTTTCCAATGAGATATCTCACACTGTCTTCTATTTTATTTTCATTCTTTTGGTTTTGTTTTATTGTTTCTTGATTTCTCATAAAATCATTAGCTTCCATTTGTTCTTTTCTAAATTTTAAGGAATTATTTTCTTCAGTGAGATTTTGGACATCTTTTTCCACTTTTCCAATTCTGGTCTTTAAGGCATTCTTCTCCTTATTGGCTTTTTGGACCTATTGTACCATTTGGCCTAATCTGTTTTTAAGTTGTTATTTTCTTCAGTATTTTTTGTATCTCCTTAACTAAGGTGTTGATTTTATTTCCATGATTTTCTTGCATCATATCACTCTTATTCCCTTCCCAATTTTTTCTCTACCTCTCTTACTTGATTTTCAAAATCTTTTTTGAACTCTTCCATGGCCTGAGACCAATTTATATTTTTTCTTGGGGTCTTTGGATGTAGAAACTTTAACTTTACTGTCTTCTGAGTGTGTGTTTTGATCTTCCTTGCCTTCATATTAACTTTCAGCAGTCAAATATTTTTTTTCCATTTTCTGCTCATTTTCCCAGTCTATTGGTTGACTTTTAACTCTTTGTTAAAGTAGGGCTCTGCTTCCAAGGTGGAGGTTGCACTGTACCAGCTTCAGGGGTTTTGTGCAGCTGTTTTCAGACATACCTCTAGGTACCTGTAAGTTTTCAGTTCTTCCAAGTTGGTATGATCCAAGGAGAGGTGTTTACTACTCTTCTGGCCTTGCTTTGGTCTGTGAGCAACCACAAGCACTCTTTTCTGCCGTGGAACTGTGAGGAGGTTCCCTCCTCCATTGTGACTCCAAGCTCTGATCTGCTATTGCTCCTCCTCACTCTAGGACTGCAGTCCAAGACTGTGACCCAGATGTGAGTATGGGCAAACAGAGTCCTATCTCAGTGCTAGCAAAAAGACCCTGCAATCTTCTGACCGGTTGTTTGACCCCTTTACTGTCTGTGGTTTGAGAGCTCCAGAAGCAGTCACTCCTGCTGCCCATTTTGCTCCCTCTGCTGCTGATTAAGTCACTCCAAAAGCCTGCTTCTGGTTTGATGTGACCAGGGCTGTGCTGGCAAGGCCTGTACTAGACTTTGCTTCACTCTCACCCAGGAGCAACAGACCTTTCCTGCTGACTTTCTACATTGTCTTTGGTGTCTGTGGGCTGAGAGGTCTGGAAACTACCATTGTTGCTAGTGATTCAGTTACCCCTAGGCCTGATCCTGGTTTGCTGGTGCCAGGTCTGAGCTGGCCTAACCTGTGCTGAACTAACTGCACTACTCTCTCACCCTCATGCAACAGACCTTTCCTGCTGACCTTCCAAGTTGTCTTAGGCTGGAAATATGTTTCACTTTGCCCTTTTTTGGGGAGGGGGTTCCTGCTGCTCTAGAATAGGTTTAGAGTTATTTTCTAAAGTTATTTAGAGGGATTTGAATTATAGCTCAGGTGAGTCTCTGCCTTTACTGCACCATTTTGGCTCTTCCCTAAACCTAACATTTTCTAAAATAGATTTTTTTCCCCTTTTACATCTCTGAGATTTCCCTATGTTCCTTCTTTTGACTCTTCTCAGAGAGACATACTTCTTAACAAAGAATCTTTAAAAAATAAAAAGAAGAAAATATTAGCAAAACTGATCACAATACATCCAAGAGAATTTAAAGTTCTAGGTAGTGTTTTGCACCTATGTCCTACTTGCTGTTCTTCAAACAAGATATCTCAGAATTATGGAGAGTTTCATTCTCTATCCCCATTACTTGGAATGTACTCCCTCCTCATCTATATTTCCTAACTTCCTTGAAGTCCTAGTTAAAATCTCACCCTCTATATAAAGCCTTTCCCAGTCCTCCTTGGTACTAGTTCCTTCCCTCTGTTGATTATGCCTAATTTATCCTGCCTTTAACTTGTATGTACAAAGTTACTTACATGTCTCTCCCTTTAGATTGTCAGTTTCTTGAGAACAGAGATTGGCTTTTGATGTTCTTTGTGTGCCTAGAGCTTAACATAGTACCTTTATGTAATAGGTGCTTATTAATTATATATTTGCTCATTTGTAGACCACTCCTATGTATCTCTGTAAAGATGTGGTGTAAGTTGTCCTCTTTCTTCTGTGGCCAATATCATTCTTTGTAATTTTTCAGCATGTGTTTTTAACTGTAGTTTTTGTTTTGTTGTTCTTTCAAGTGATTGTTGTACAACTTTTTTTTAAATGTCATTTTCCTGGTTCTGCTTACTTCCTTTTATATCAGTTTATGTAAGTATTTTTATGTCTCTCTGTATTCATCGTACTCATTGTTAACTACAGTGCAGTAATATCCAATTACATTTATGTATGATGATTTCTTTAGCCATTTGCCATTTGAGAACATCTACATTGTTTTCAATTCTTTCCTATTACAAAAAATGCTCCTATAAAAATTGAACTACATATAGAACCTTTCTTATTTCATTGGCTTCCTTGCCCCCTCAATATTTTTTAAAGCTTTATCTTTGAGGAGGAGAAAAATATATTGTATTCCTCCTAGTTACTAGTTCCATAAGACTCAAATTCAGAATATTACTTGCCAGAGTAGTACAAAGGACAGACTATCTGAATAAATTACCCTGAATGTTCAAAAGTGCCCCACAATAGGTTGCAGCTTTCCCCTATTCTTCCGGATGACTCCAGAAGTGTTTATCAGACTAATCATATTAAAGCCACACTAATTGCAGTAACTCATCTGAATTGTTCACCATTTTTAAGTGTTATGGTACAAAATGACACAGTGAAACCTAACCCATCTTTAGCTTCAAGGTCCACATTGCTGCATAACCTTGGCCAAATCATATAACTCTCAATTACCTTGATGATTCTGTGATACAAAAAGAGTGGGAGATTCCTCAAGGATAACTGCCTATACCAGTGAAGTTACAGGTCTATTAAAAACGTGGCACAAAAGCTACCTTAAACGTGAATCTTACACTGTCTTTCCTCATCTGTGAGTTCCTTATATCAGTGATATCAAAGGCTTCTGCTTTATCCCAATTCCTGTTTGACAAAAATAAAATGTATTGAAAGTCTCATTTGATAAACATGCTAACCAGTTGCCAATTACGAAATATGTGACACATTTCAATTTGACTACTACAGATTCCTGTACTGTCCATTCTAGAGGAAAAGTTATAATGTGATACCTATATAGTAACAAATATGAGAAAGAAGCCCTGAAATGACTGTAATAGGTAAATACATAGAGGGGGTACATACCAGCAGCTATTCCACTTATATTACTTTTGTTTCATAGCACACAATAATACATGGTATAAGAACCAAAACAGTTCACTATTATTGTAGGCCCCTTTTTGCAGAATCATTTTCATCGTGGCTACAATGATTCTTGGCTTAACTCAAGTAAATTGTTAGTTAATGTTTCAGCAGATCAGGTGGACCCAATCCTTACTAGTGTCTGCTGCTCATTCTTTATGTAAATCTCAGTGACTTAGGCAGGGTTGTGGTTATTCCTCTAGGTTGTCCCTGTCCTATCTGTCTTAGACAGAGTTATCATTGTGGAATAATATTTATCAATGTGAGAAAACAGTTTGGGAAAACTTTGAAACAAAACCAGCTGATGTTGGTTAGCGGGCAATGATGGGGTTTTGCAACTGACAGAATTGGATGTTCTAATATCTGACACCAGCTTGCTAAGAAAGTGAGAAGAACAGAGGAGGTTACCAGGTAACTAACAACTCTGTTCATAGCTATTCAATTAATATTTTGTTGTTGATGTAGCATGGCTCTCTATTCACAAATTAAAACATTTGCAGGGACATTTCCACAATGCAGGCAAGGAGAATTGGAATCTCAGAGCTTTCAAGGGAAGTTATTAGGGAGGAAGCAGAAAAGAACTCAAGGATTCCTTTACTTTTCTTGTCATTATGCAGCGTCTAAGTCTGTAAGGCTCAGTAAAGGTGTTTAGCTTTCTAACTCAGATAGCCTACCTTCCAGATTCCTTTTGCAAACAAAGCCTCATAACCTAAATATTCTGAGGCTAGTAGATAGGAGGCATAAGATCTACTTAATCCACTCCCATCAGCTCAAAAATGTCTGTCAGTACAAAGAATTACCTATATGATGAAATTTATAAGATGTTTGTGTGTGGAGGGGACAAGGAACCAGCCTCAAAATATGTTTTTTTAATGATTTTACTATTTTGTATGTGACATTGAATCTGCAACATGATACTCTGGGGCCAGGGGAGTGGATAGATTGCTGGTATAGAAAGAGAGGACCCAGGTTCAGATCCTGATAAGTATTTCTATGACCTTGTAAAGGCACTAAAGCTCTCTAGGCCTCAGTTTCTTCCACTATAAAATGAAGGAATTGTACTAGAGTACCTCAAAGTTCTCTTCTGTTATTAAATCTATGATACTATGATTCTGGGAAAAATAACTTTTCTAGTAAGACTCTGGAGGAAGAAACAAATAACAATTATTCTATTGCTCTAGGCAGGTAGGAGAAATAGAGATTAGAAAACTGCTTTTAAAGTCAAGAAGTCCTGAGTTTAAATGCTGCCTCAAATAACCTACTACCAGTGTGTCCCAGGACAAGTCTCTTAACCCCCATCATCCTCAGTTTCCTCATCTGTAAAATGGGGGTAGTAATAGCACTTACCTCCCAGGGTTATTGTGAGATCAAATGAGATGCTGTATACAAACCTTAAAGCCCTATATGAATATTAGCTATTATTAGCAATTATAACTGGCCATAGTATCATATATGTAATGAAAGATATCAATATCTGCACTCTATTCTTATTGGATTATAAATTGTTATTAAATTCCTTGCTCCTAACTTAGACATATATGAAACTAACACATCCCATACTGTTGGGACTCTTTTCTAAGACTGACAGGTATAATACAATAGTTATCTAGATGTTTTTTAATATCTCATCATCAGTGGCACTATCAAATGCCATTCAGTAATTCATATTTATAGCATTATGTTGGAATCTGTACAAATCAATTTCAGTATCTAGTTTAGCACTAAAAATTAGTAAAGAGAATGGTTTAAAAATTGAAATCAATTCCTCTGAGAGAGAGAGAAAAAAAACATAAGAATGACAGAAATTGAGAAGACTTGTAAAAGTTGAAACTTATCAGATTTGATACTTTGGGTGAGGAGTGAGAGACACAAGTCTTTAAAGTAAAATGCATTGTCAGGCAACAAGCTTGGAAAATTACTAGCACGTCTGCTTGCAGGGATCTTAGAGCCAATAGCAATTCCTGTCATCAAGGATAAGGGAGATGACCTTAAAACTGATTTACAGGACATTCTCCATTTCTTTGCTGGCTTTTATGAGCATCTCTATAGCTTACATGCCTTAGGCACCAAAGTGGCAATGCTAGAATTTCCTTTAAAAAAATGTATTTTTACTCAATTTGAAATAGGTAATAAGATCAGAACACCTGCCTCCAAGGTGAAAATGATATAGCATCAGACAATTGTAGGCAGTACACACAAATATTAATAAAAATATAAATTAAATAAGCCAAAGTAATAATTAAAAGTTAAATAAGGAACATGAAGAAATTGTATTCCCAAGGTATTGGGCTAAATACATAAAAATTACACTGATGCCATATTTAACTGAGGGACATTTTATAAAATGACTAGCATTGTAATTGCTACCAATTCCAAATATCCTTCTTGCAAAAAAAAATGTGGAGTGAAATAAAAGATATGCATGAAGAGTATTCTTAAACTTTTTAGTGGAATAAGAAGATTGAGCTTAGCTAAAGAAGTTTAAGTTTTAAAACTCACAATAAGATCCAATATTGATACTTACTCCCTTCACAGACATAGTTACAGAGATGCTTAGGAGCTTGAACCCTAAGATGCTTCTCTGTTCAGCATAAAAGGGCAGAGGGAAACCATCTCAAGGCATCTAATAAAAATCTCAATTTCTGCTACTTTAGATTTTTAATAACTCATCCTTTTCTTGTGGGAAAAATAGAGTAATGTGGGCAAGGTGATGGATTGGTTAGGTAAATACGGAATTAGATAAATGCCTAATTTCAAAGTTGACTTACCGAACTATCCCAGTGATCTCTGTCCTTGGCCCTATACTCTTTAATGTTTTTATCAGATATTTTGGATGATGTGATGGAGAACAGACATACTTATCAACTTGAGAGATGACATAAAGCTAGGAGGAATAGCTAACACAATGGATAGCAGGATGCAAAAAAAGAAAAAGAAGAATCAATAAATCTGATTTTGTTCAGTTATTTTAGTCATGTCCAACTCTTTGTTACTCCATTTGAGGTTTTCTTGTCAAAGATACAAGAATGATTTTCCATTTCCTTCTGTAGCTCATTTTACAGATGAAGAAACTGAAACAAACAGAATTAAGTGACTTGCTCAGGGTCACACAGCTAGTAAGCATCTGAGGCCAGATCTGAATTAGTTCAAATTTAATAGAGATAATAAAAAGTCTAATGCTTGGATTTAGAAAATTACCTTATTAAGTAAAAGATGGGAAAACATGACTAAATTGTAATTTGTAAAGATATGGCAATCATGATAAATAATGAGATCAATATATTTCAAAATATATGCAAGCCAAAATAACTAATATAAGCCTGGGTTTCATTAAAAGAAATAAGAAATGATAAGAATGAAGGAGATGATAATACCAATATGCTCTTCCCTGACTAGAGCATTTCTGGAGTATTGGGATCCATATTTTTTTTTAATTTTTAGACAGTTGGGGTTAAGTGACTTGCCCGGGGTCACACAGCTAGTAAGTGTCAAGTGTTTGATCTGAGGCCGGATTTGAACTCAGGTCCTCCTGACTTCAGGGCTTATGCTGTATCCACTGCACCACCAAGCTACCACTATTGGATTCAATATTAAGAAAGGATTGATGAAGTGGAGAGCATCTGGAGAATGACAACCAAGTTAACAAAAACCTTTGAAAAATGGTCAAAGGAGCTAAGAAATTCATATCCAAGGAAAGGAAGACTCAGGGAAGGAATGATGGTTCTCTTTAATTATTATTTATTTACTTTTAATGTTCTTTTTCACTTAAATAGAATTCTAAATTTTCTGCAACCCCTCCAAATCCCTCCTACCCACTGAAAAATCAAGCAAAATTATATAAATTATACTTGGGAAATCATGCAAGATATAATTCCATATTAGCCATACCACAAAAAAGCCAAAAAAAAAAGCAAGAATATTATACTTCAGTTTGCACTCAGATTATCAGTTCTGTTTTCTAGAGGTGGATAGCATTTTTCTTCATGAGTCCTATCTTAGATCATTGTATTGATCAGAGTAGCTATATCTTTCACAGTTAATGATCATTACAACGTTGCTATTAATGTGCACAGTGATCTCCTAATTCTTCTCACTTCATTTTGTGACATTCATAAAGGTTTTGCCATAAATTTTATGAAAACACTCCCTTATCATTCCTTATGCCAAAATAATATTCCATTGCAATCATAAGTGACAACTTCTCCATCCATTCTCTAATTGATGAGCATCTACTCAATTTTCTATTCCATGCCACACCAAAAAAATAAAAAATATTAAAATTAAAATAACAAACCTGATTTATTTTTTTTACATATATGGCCTTTTCCTTTTCCTTTGATCCATTTGAGGTACAAATCAAATCTAGTAGTGGCATTGCTAGGTCAAAGGTTAGTCATAGTTTTATAGCCCTTTGGGCATAGTCACGAATTGTTCTCTAGAATAGTTGGGCCAGTTAACTCCATCAACAGTTTATTAGTGTGTGTATTTCCCTCAACCCCTCCAACATTTGTCATTTCTGATATGCGTGAGATGGTACCACAGAGCTACTTTAATTTGCATTTCTCTAATCAATAGTGATTTAGAGCTTTTTGTATGACCATATATAGCTTTGATTTCTTCTTTTGAAAACTGCCTGTTCATATCCCTTGATCATTTATCAATTGGCAAATGGTTCTTATTTCTTTTTGTAAATTTTACAGTTTTCCATATGTTTGAGAAATAAGACCTTTATTTACCTTTACTTGCTGTAATGTGTGTGTGTGTGTATGTGTGTGTGTGTCTTCATTGTTTATGGTACCATTTATCAAAATGTAGTTTCCCTGATTGTCTCTTTTAACTGTCTATTTTTGTTTTTACTTTGTCTAAGATCATGACTACCACTCTTGCCTTTTTTTTTTACTTCAGCTAACAGATAATAGATTCTGCTTCAGCGCTTTATTTTAACTCTGAGTAGCTTTCTGTTTGAAGTGTGTCTCTTGTTTAAAAAAAATAAAAAAATATATATTGTTGTCTTCTGGTTTCTAATCCATTGTGCTATCTGCTTCTGTTACATGGGGTGAGCTCATCCCATTCACATTAGTGATTACTATTTATTTCCCTTAATGACATTTTCTTCTATTTCTTCTTGTCTCTCTTTTTATCCTGTCCCTCCTCAAAAGTCTGTTTTGTTTCTAACTACCAACTCCATTAATCTGCCCTCCATTTTATCATCCCCTATATCTCTCATCCCCTTCCACTTCTGTTTTCCCATTGGGAAAGATACATTTCTATGCCCAACTCAGTGTATGTGTGTATACATATGCTTACACATTACATAATACATACATACATACGTATGTATGTATTATTCCTCCCTCTTTGAATAAATTCTGATAAGAGTGAAATTGAAACATTACCTGCTACCCCCCATTTTCCCTTCCATTAAAAAGCTTTTCCTTGAGCCTCTTTTATATGAGAAAATATCCCCCTTACTATCTCTCCCTTCCCTTTTTTCACAGTACAATCCTCTTTCTTACTCCACTTTTGGGGAAAGATTATGCTGAAAAGGCATTTGTTTTACCTTGCATGGCTCCAAAGGGCAGGCTGGTAGACAATAAGCATATATTAACTGCTTACTACGTACCAACCTCTGGGGACACAAATAAAAGCAAAAAGAAAGATATTTCATCCCCTCATGAAGGTTATATTCTAATGTGGGGGAAAAAAGAAATTTGTTACAACACATTAAAAGCAGGCCAATTGTAGAAGAAGGTACTTATTGGGGCACAGTGGCTGAGTCCAGAGAGGGAAATAAAATATTATCTTCTAAGGCCCTTCCCTGAAATGAAGACCCACTGAAGGAACTAAAAAATGGCGGTCATGAAAAAATGATATTCCAGGGTCAGAAAGACCTAAGCACTGCAGTAAGTACAAAGTAAGAATGGGAAAACAGCTAAGATGGCAAAGAATGGAGCAGTAGAGGCAGAGAAGCAAGGGGTAAATATTACAGAAAGGAGAATATTTGTGAGCATCAGTTTTTCAACAATTAAGGTTAGTCAAAAGTTGAATGGAATGCCATAGAACATAGTGATCCTCCCTCACCAAAAGTTTACAAGTGAAAAATGGATTTTATAGAGAGAATCCTTATTCTGGTATAAGTTATTCAAGCTGAATTTTGACGTTTCTTTCAGCTTTTCATAAGTGTGATTTTTTAAATTATACTTTCATTCTAAAATGTTCTGAAATGTGTTTCATATGATTAAATATGTGATAGAAAACATTATAGCATAACAACAATATATGGTCTCAAGCTTATGCTGTATCTCAGGCTTATGTTTTAGCATCATACTCTGATACTTTTTATCCAGTCTCATATATACAGATAAAGTGATACGATGTATGATATGATATAATGTGACACATCATCTGACATGGCATAATATGGAATCACGTAATGTTAATAATGCAACATATTCATGCAACTCACCAAGTAGAAATAGAGCATGAAGCTTCCAGCCAGACTTAATTTATTATTGTATATACTACAATAATAATAATATTTGATATTTTACAAAATTTCTCATAATACCCTTATAGAAAAGATGAAGACTAGAAAAGATGGTTAGGTTGTTAGCTGGTTGAACAATATGATTCAAAGAGTGATTATGTTAGCTTGAAAATTGTTTATTAGTATCCATCAGGGATCTGTCCTGAACCGCATTCTGTTCAAAATTTTTATTAATGGCTTAGAACAGGGGTCAGCAAACTCTGGTCTGCAGACTGTAGTTTGTCTTCTCCTGGTTGAAAGTGAGGCATAGATTGAAAAATGCATACACCCACACAGCCACACACACACACACACACACACACACAGATGTGTGTGTGTGTGTAAATTTTCATATTACAAAAGCTGAAAGGATAGACTAATATGTGATTTAACCTCAAAAACTTAATAGGTAAAAGAATTAGAATCCAAAAAGATCTTAATTAATTAGAATGATGGACTAAATCTAAAACAGAGGAAAAGTTCTTACTTAGGTTCAAAAATTCTAGATAGGTATATAGATATGTTGGATGGAGGAGATATGTTTAGATAATAATTCATGTCTAGAAGAACTGGGTTTTTTTAGTAAAATAAAAGTATAATTCAACAGTATAATAATATGGAAGTAAAAAGAAAAGATACAATATCAGATCGAACTAATAGAAACTTCTGTCTAGTGCAAGGAAACAGTTTATAATAATAACTGACCTTAACATGTTGCACACATCACTTAAACATCATAGGTAGATAGTTTACAAGCAGGAATCTATCACCTGATTATCCAACAAATGTGTTGCACAGCCAGCAGGCCAAACCATGTCTGGACCAGTCATGTCAGGGTTATAGTTAGACAACTTAACTTCTTCTATTGATATAAGAATTTATTAAAAATGTCACAATGTTCTGAAAGAAAAATGTAATAGAGTAGAAAGAGCTACAGACCTGAAACCCTATTTTCTAGCCATGACTTTTCTATGAATGAACAAAGTGACTCTAGGCAAACATTAGCCTCTCCTGGTCTCATTATAAACATCAGAATAAAATTAGGAGGTTCAAAGTTAAGGCCTCTTGTGGGGATGAAAATCTCTCATTTGAAGTTTTCAATAATATTCACTTGTCTTTAATCCCTTTCCTTCACTGATTCAACAAAGACTTACTGGATGCTTCTTAATGTATGTAGAACTGTGAAGGGTAAAGGAAGACATAAAAAGGATATTAAATATATTTCCTATCTTGTAGAATTTTGCTTGATTCAGAGATCTTTATAATAGTGCATTTGTACTCCAAAGTGATACCTAGTTTAGAATCTTATAATTAACCTAATTAAATCTTGTAATTAATCTAATCTTAATAATAATATTAATAATAAATCTTATAATTAATCTAATTAAATAATTAAATAATGCCCCCTGTATATGAAAAATATCCATAGCAGAACTTAGGTAGGAAATAAAAAAAAACTGGAAACATTTTGGGCATCATTTATTTAAGTAATTATTTTTAATTTTTTTTTACTTAGTATTTCATTTTCCCCCTGTTACACGTAAAAACAATTTCCAACATTCATTTTTAAAATTATGAATTGTAAATTTTCTCCCTTCCTTCCTCCTCACTATACTTTATTGAGAAGTCAAGTAATTCAATATAGGTTATACATGTGTACTCATGCAAAACATATTCATAATAATCATGTTGTAAAAGAAAACACAGACAAAAAAACAAAACAGAAATTTAAGAAAAATAGGCTAAAAAAACCCCCAAAAAAGACAATATGCTTCAATCTGCGTTTAGACACCATCAGTTCTTTCTCTGGGAAAGGATAGCATTTTTCATCACAATTCATTTATAGTAGTCTCAGATTGTTTTATTACTGAGAATAGCTGTCGTTCCCAGCTGATCATCTAACAATATTGCTGCTCCTTGGTACATAGTGCATTTCCCTTTGCATCAGCCTATGCAAGTCTTTCCAGGTTTTTTTCTGAGATCATCCTGCCCATCATTTTTTTTTATATCTAGTTTTTGTGTCTTCTTTTATTTATATTCTGAACTTAACAAAACAACAAACAAAGCATTTCTATATACAAAATTAAACAGAAAAAGAGGATAGTACATGAAATTATGAATTCATGTTCCCTGCTTTTTAAGAAGTAAATAAACTTAACCTGTTAGTTTTAAAATTGTATTACTCAACCATGCTTCTTTCTGAACTTTTTTTTTCCTGTGCTGTTCTCTGCAGTTTTGATTGTTTCTATGATTTGTTGTTTGACCCACTCTTTCTTTAGGATTAGATTATTTAGTGTCCAATTAATTTTTAGTCTGTCATTCCATGGCCCTCTATTACATGTAATTTTTATTGCATCATGATCTGAAAAGGATGTATTTAATACTTCTGCCTTTCTATATTTGATTGTGAGGTTTTTATGACATAGTACATGGCAAATTTTTGTGTAAGTACCATGTACTGCTGAGAAAATGTATATTCCTTTTTGTCTCCCTTCAGTTTTCTCCATAAGTCAACCGTTTTTAACTTTTCTAAGATTCTATTCATCTCCTTAACTTCTTTCTTGTTTATTTTTTGGTTAGATTTATCTAGTTTTGAGAGGGGGAGGTTGAAGTCCCCCACTAGTATAGTTTTGCTGTCTATTTCTTCCTGTATTTCCCTTAACTTCTCCTTTAGGAATCTGGCTGCTATACCACTTGGTGCATATATGTTTAGTAATGATATTACTTCGTTGTCTACAATGCCTTTTAGCAGGATGTAGTTTTCTTCCTTATCTCCTTTAATTAGATCTATTTTTGCTTTTGCTTTGTCTGAGATTAGGATTGCTACTCCTGCTTTTTTTACTTCAGCTGAAGCATAATATATTCTACTCCAGCCTTTACCTTTACTCTATGTGTATCCCTCTGCTTCAAATGTGTTTCTTGTAAAAAACAAATTGTAGGTTTATGGTTCTTAATCCACTCTGCTATCCATTTCTGTCTTATGGGAGAGTTCATCACATTTACATCCACAGTTATGATTACTATCTGTGTCTTCCTCTCCATTTATGCCTTTTTTCTCTCTTTTCTCCCTTTCCCGCCTCAGTAGAGTTTTGCTTTCGACCACTGCCTCCTTCTGTCTGTTCTCCTTTCTATTAGCCCCCTCCCTTTTCTTCCCCTTTACTTTTTCTACTTCTCCCCTCCCTTCTATTCACCCTTTCCCGTTTCTTTTCCCTTTCCCCTCCTACTTCCTATAGGGTAAGTTAGATTTCTATACCTAACTGATTATGTTATTCCCTCATCAAACCAAATCTGATGAGAGTAAGGGTCAAACAATGCTCATCTCCCTCCCTTTTTTTCCCTCTACTCTATTTGGTTTTTTTTTTTTGCCTTTTCATGTGATGTATTTTATTCTTGTCTGTCTTCTCCTTTCCTCTTCTCTCAGTACAATCCATTTTCACCACTTAATTAGATTTTTTACCATTACATCAAAGTCAACTTACACCCATGCCCTGTGTCTAAGATAACATTAAAGTTATCAAGAGTTACAAGTGTCATCTTCCCTTGTAGAGATGTAAACAGTTTGCTCTTATTAATAATATGTTGTTGTTGTTGTTTTTTCTTTCCTGTTTACCTTTTTATGCTTTTCTTCAGTCTTGTATTTGAAGGTCAAATTTTCTGTTGAACTCTGGTCTTTTCATCAGGAAGGTTTGGAAATGCCCTATTTTGTTGAATGTCCATCTCCTCCCCTGAAAGATTATGCTCATTTTTGCTGGATAGTTAATTCTTGGTTGTAATCCTAGTTCCTTTGCCTTATGGAATATTGAATTCCATGCCCATGATACATTAATGTAGAAGCTGCAAGGTCCTGTGTAATCCTGACTGTGGTTCCATGATATTTAATTTTTTTCTTTCTGGCTGCTTGCAGTATTTTCTCTTTGACCTTTTAATTTTGGAATTTGGTTACAATATTCCTTGGCATTTTCAATTTGGGATCTCTTTCAGGAGGTAATTGGTGGATGCTTTCAATGAGTACATTACCCTTTGGTTCTAGGATCTCAGAGCAGTTTTCTTTGATGATTTCCTGAAGGATGTTGTCAGGCTCTTTTCTTCATCATGGTTTTCAGATACACCAATAATTTTTAAATTGTCTCTCCTGGATCTATTTTCCAGGTCAGTTGTTTTTCAAATGAAGTATTTTACTTTTTCATGTATTTTTGTTTATTCTTTTGTTTCTGTTTGACAGATTCTTGCTCTCTCTTAGAGTCATTAGTTTCCACTTTCCCCATTCTAATTTTTGAAGAGTTGTTTTCTTCTATTAGATTTTGTACCTCTTTTTCCATTAAACCCATTTTACTTTTTAAGGAGTTCTCTTCAGTGAGTTTTTGTGCCTCCTTTTTTCATTTGGTCAATTCTACTTTTTAAGGACTTGTTTTCTATAGTTAATTTTTGTCTTTCCTTTTCCAAGCTATTTACTCTCTCTTGCATACCTCTCATTTCTTTTCCCAAACTTTATTCTACCTCATATTTGACTTTTAATATCCTTCTTGAGCTCTTCCAAGAAGGATTTTTGGGTTTGAGACCAGTTCATATTCTCCTTTGAGGTTTTGGATGAGAGTATATTTGACTATGTTGTCCTCTTCTGAATTTGTGCCTTGATCTTCCCTTTCCCAAAAATAAGAATCTATAGTCATTTTGCATTTTTGTTTTTTTGTTCATGGTGTTTGCCTATTTCCTGACTTAAAAAAATGTTGAGGGGGGGCACTTACCCAAGCTTCTTTTCCTGCTCATTGAGGTCTTCCACTTGAATGTTGTCTCCTAATGACCCAGGCCTTGCACAGAGCTGTTTTGATGGTGGTGCATATCTGTCAGTCTGGAGCTTTGCTGATAAAGCTGTGCTTCCCAGAGTTGTGTTGAGGCAATGTGTGATTTCACTGCTGGAGAACACCACCATCATCTGTGGTGATTTTCTGAGCTGGTATCTACCAATTCCCCTGCCTGTATTGAGGCTCTTGGGGAGGGGGGGTCCTGGTTTTGGAACTTGCCTGCTCCACCAACCTGGGTCTCAGGATCTCCCCAAGGTATGCTGAGGTGGGGCTTGCTGCTGGCTTGTTGGGACACCTCTAATCCTGTACTGCTCCTTTTCCCCCAGAGTAAGAGAGGCCTATCTCGGGGCAGCTAGATGGCACAGTAGATAGAGCACCAGCCCTGAAGTCAGGAGGACCTGAGTTCAAATCCGGTCTCAGACCAAACATTTGACACTTACTAGCTGGGTGACCTTGGGCAAGTCACTTAACCCCAATTGCCTAAAAAAACAAAAAGAGAAAGAGCCCTTTCTCATCAATCCCCCAAGCTTCCTAGGGCACAAGACTGCTGTGCACTGTCTTTTTGCTGGTTCAGGGTTTTTCCTGGGTCTATATTTTCTGGGCTTTCAGAAGTCAATGAGGGAGTGTGAGAGCAACTTACTTCTGACTTCACTCCTGCTCATCATTTCTTATAGCACAATAGTATTCCATCACAATTATATACCACAACTTGTTCAATCATTCCCCAGTTGATGGGCATCACCTCAGTTTTCAATTCTTTGCCCCAGAAAAGAGCTGCTATAAATATTTTTGTACATGTAGATCCTTTTCTTTTCTTAATCTCTTTTGGGATACAGACCTGTATTGGTACTGATAAATCAAAGGGTATACTTTGGGCATAGTTTCAAATTGCTCTAAAGAATGTTTGCATCAGTTCACAACTCCACCAACAGTGCATTAATGTCTCATTTTTCCCACATCCCCTCCAACAGTTGTCATTTAAGTTTTTTTATCCTATTAGCCAATCTAATAGGTATAAGGTAGTACTCCAAAATTGTTTTAATTTGCATTTCTCTAATCAATAAAGAGTTAGATTATTTTTTTCATATATCTATAGATAGTTTTGATTACTTCATCTGAAAACTGATCACATCTTTCGATCATTAACATTTGGGTAATGGCTCTTATTTTTAAAAACTTGACTCAGTACTTTATATGTTTGAGAACTGAGGCCTTTATTAGAGAAACTCACTTCAATTTTTTTTCACAGTTACTATTGCTAACTGTATTTCCCTCCATCCTATTCCCCCCACCAATTAATTATTCTATTCTCTCTACTTTCACTGTGTTCCTCCTCAAAAGTGTTTTCCTTCTGACTAGCTCCTCTCCAAACCTGCTTTCCCTTCTATCACCACCATCTTAAACCCTTCCCCTCTTACTTTCCAGTAGGTTAAGAGATTTCTATACCCCATTGATTAGATGTGTTATTCCCTCTTTAAGCCAATTCTGAAAAAAGTAAGGTTCACTCACTTCCCATCAACTCCCCCATCTTCTTCTTCACTGTAAAAGCTTTTTCTTGCCTCCTTTATGTGAGATAATTTGCCCCATTTTACCTGTCCCTTTCCCTTTCTTCCACTACATTCTTCTCTCATTCCTTAATTTTACTTTTTAGATGTCATCCCTTCACATTCAACCCGCACCTGTGCCCTCTGTTTAATTATACTTCTTCTAGCTACCCTAATAATGAGAAAGTTCTTGGGAATTACAAATATCATCTTCCCATGTAGAAATGTAAATAATTTAAAATTATTAAGTCCCTTATGATTTCCCTTTCCTGTTTACTTTTTTATGCTTCTCTTGAGTCTTACATTTAATATTCAAATTTTCTATTCAGTTCTAGTCTTTATGTGAAGAATTCATGAAAGTCCTCTATCTCATTGAATGTTATTTTTTCTCCTGAAGGATTATACACAGTTTTGCTGGATAGGTGATTTTTGGTTGTAATAGTAGGTGTTTTGCCCTCCAGAATATCACATTCCAAGCTCTCAGACCCTTTAATGTAAAAGTTGCTAAATCTTGTGTTATCCTTACTGTGGCTCCATGATACCTGAATTCTTTCTTTTTGGCTTTTTGCAACATTTTCTCCTTTACCTGGTACTCTGGAATTTAGCTACAATATTCCTGGGAGTTTTCCTTTCAGGAGGTGATTGGTGCATTCTTTCAATTTCCATTTTCCCTCTAGATCTAGAATATCAATGCAGTTTTCCTTGATAATTTCTTGAAAGATAATATCTAGCCTCTTTTTTTTTTTTTAATCATGGCTTTCAGGTAGTACAATAATTTTTAAATGATCTTTTCTGGATTTATTTTCCAATTCAGTTGTTTTTCCAATGAGATATTTCACATTGTCTTCTATTTTTCATTCATTTCGTTTAATTTTTTCTTGATTTCTCATAAAGTCATTAGCTTCCATTTCCTCCATTCCAATTTTTAAGAAATTATTTTATTCAGTAAGCTTTTGGACCTCCTTTCTCATATGGCCAATTCTGGTATTTAAGGCATTCTTTTTTTTTATTGGCTTTTTGAATGTCTTTTAACACTTGGCCTAATCTGTTTTTTAAGATGTTATTTTCTTCAGTATTTTTTTGTATCTCCTTTACCAAGCTGTTAACTTGTTTTTCATGATTTTCCGGCATCACATCACTCTCATTTCTCTTCCTAATTTTTTTCTCTACCTCTCTTACTTGATTTTCAAAATCTTTTTTGAGCTCTTCCATGGCCTGAGACCAATTCATATTTTTCTTGGAGGCTTTGGATGTAGGAGCTTTGACTTTTTTTGTCTTCCTCTGATTGTATGTTTTCATCATCCTTGTTACCATAGTCACTTCCTATAGTCACATTTTTTTCTTTGTTTACTCATTTTCCCAGCTTATTAGTTGACTTTAAACTCTTTGTTAAAGTAGGCCACTGCTTCCAGGGTTGAGGGTGCACTGTCCCCAGCTTCAGGGGTCTTGTGCAGCTGTTTTCAGAAATACATCTAGGGACCTGTAAGTTTTCAGTTCTTCCAAGGTGGTATGATTTAAGGAGAGGTGTTTACTACTCTCTTGGCCTGTGCTCTGGTCTGTGAGTGATCACAGGCACAGTTTTCTGCCTTGGAACTGTGACCAGGGTCCCTGCTCCACTGCCATCCAGGACTAGGACCTGGATCTGAGTGTGGGAAAAGTGACAGAGTTCAGCCTCATTGCTGGTAAAAAGACCCCTACAATCTCCTGACTAATGGTTTCACCTCCTTATTGTCTGTGGGTTGAGAGCATTAGACGCACCTGTTGCCACTGCTGCTGATTCAATTACTCCCAAGGCTGCTCTTAGTTTGCCGTGGCTAGGGCTATGCTGGCATGGCCTGAGCTGGGCTGTGCTCCACTTTCACCTGGGTGCAACAGAACTTTCTTGAGGACTTCCAAATTGTATTGGGCTGGAAATTTGTTTCACTCAATATTTTTGTGGGTTCTGCTGCTCTAAAATTTGTTTAGTGTCATTTTTAAAGGAATTTAGAGGAATTTGGGGGGAGACCTCAGACAAGTCCCTGCCTTTACTCTGCCATATTGACTCCATCTCCAAGAATTCTTAAATAAATTGAAATTTAGAATGCTGTTGCTTAGCCATGCATATTTGTGTTACAATAAATTTGTTTTTCTTTTCTTTATTTTCAGTGGCATGGGGTTTGGTGGAAGATAACGAAGGCTGGATTGTTTTAGATCTGAAAACTTCTTGGTATAGAGTCCCATTTATTCAAAAAGATTATTAATTTATTAAGTCCAATTCTCCTCTCCTAAAAAAAATTGCTGTCAGGCATTATCTGTAAATGTTAGTAATATGAAAATGAAATGAAAATGAAAATGAAACATCAATAAAACAAAAACAAAAAAGATTTAAAATTTAAGATTTAAAGATTTAAAGATTTAAGATTTAAAAATAATTTTTAATTTAAGATTTAAAAATAATTTTGTTGACCACTAAGAACCACTGAAATGCAGAATTCAGAGAAAAGTAGGAAGACTTTTGTGAACTGATATGGTAGGAAGTAAGAAGTAATAATTATCAATTATCAATTATTAAATTATCAATTTAAAAAATACATGTTTACAGTTATATAAAGAACACTATGTGGCAGAGGAACTCAGATTCTTGGTAATGACTAATCACAATGTCAGGGAACAGGTGGTAAAACATACTTTCCTCCTCATAGAAAACTGGGGACGATGGCTGTGGATTACATCATATGCTGTCAGACTCAGTCTCTTTGTCAGTTGGTTTTACTTTATTGTTCATGGAATAGTAGATAAAGTACTAGACTGGGATTTATTAAGCTATGGGTTCAAAGCCCATCTCAGAGACTTATTTGCTATATAACTCTAAGCAAGTCACTGATGTTCTCCCCTGAGTCTCATTTCAACATCCATAAATTAGAGATAATAACATCTACTTCATAGTTGTTTTGAGGAATTCTACTACATATACTCTTAAACAATGATGACAGTAATTGAGGATACCAATAATGATAATGTTACAATGACCGATGTGTGATATATTAAGAAATGATTATGTAATAAAAACAGAAGTCTTCAAAAAAGTTCAAAAGGCATGCAAGTATACATACACATAGTCTGTTAGTTAAAAAGTAAGTTTCTAACATCTAGTCCAGACTAGTAAGTGGTATTTTAATTATTTTTAAAATATAAATTATAAAATTAAAATTTGAATATATGAAATGTATTCATGCTTTACAGAATTTAAATATGAGATAGAATTGAATAACTCTGCTAGGTTGCTATACAAGCAATTATAAAATGTAAATTTTTCAAATGGCATTTTAAAATATGTTTATAGATGAGACAGTGAAGTAGTATGGAAGGAACACTGGATTTGATTTAAGAAGACTCGGGTTAGCATTTCTCCTCTCTTACTACATGTGTAAGTTTTGGTAAGTCCTTTGCATCTTTGAGTATCAATATTGTATTCTGTAAAATTAAAGGTTGAATTCAATTATTTCTGAGGTCCTCTCTAGTGCTAAATCCTATGAAAACATTTGTATTTTTATTATATTCTATATCATTATATTTATATATTATATTTATATTATACATAGATATATCAACTCTGAAGAAAGAAAATCAAATAAATAGCAGTTAAAATTTTTAAAAGTCCTTTTCACCATTACAAAAAAAAATAGATCTCTCTGAATGTCAATTAGTGTTTTACCTAATGTTTCCAAGTATTTGGGTTTCAGTGAGTGCTTTCTGGTTAAGAAGAAAGTTGATGACAGCTGAAAGAAGAATTTGCTCATTGTTTGATGTTGAGTAGGCATGCTAACTTTTGCTAATGTCAGTTTTCTTATCTTTAGGAAACATTGGGTGGAAAGGAGACATAGTAAGGCACAATTTTATAAAATGAGAGGTTTAAAGTAGATGATATGATATGCCCCTTCTAACTGTATTTTTTTTTTGATCTCTTAAAGGTAAGTCAGATGCTTCACAATCTGGTTCTTGAGCCTGTATACAAACCTAGCTGTATAAGTTTTGGAGTGAAACAGCAAAAAGTTTTTGCTTCTCAAAAATAAAAAAAAAACCATTGTAAATTTTACCCTGTCTGGGTTTGTAAATAAAAATTGAATCATCTGTAGAGTGTATAATACCTTTGGCATCACATTCATCCAGCATATTTAAGTTCTGCTGTACCAGGATAAAGGGAAAGTATGCCAGTATGATAGATCTGTTGTTGCTCTGTCTAAAATAGGCTTTGCTTCTAGTCTTATGGTGTTATTCTTCTCTCCTTGAATGGTTTAGAGTACAAGATAGGAAGAGCTGGAAGGGCAAACTGTTATAAATGTATAATGCATGGAAGATTACCATAATGGGGCTGTTAAGTTCATTTTAAAAATTTTCCTCAAGTGAGAAATTGCTTAATTATATGTCTGTTTCAAGGCTGGATTGTTTTAGATCTGAGCAAAAACTTCTTGGCATAGAGTCCCATTTATTCAAAAAGATTATTAGTTTATTAAGTCCAATTCTCCTCTCCTAAAAAAAATTGATGTCAGACTTTTTCAGGCCATAAGAAGAAAATTTAAGCATCCCTATCATTTTAGGAGTTTAGTGATACAATAAAGAGTTGCAAATACCCACAATCTAGTTTTTGAGGTTAGGTGGGCCAGCATAAAAATTAGAAGTTTTCACATGATAATAGCCCCTCAATTAGCAGTCCCATATAGCAATACCTCTATAATTACCATTATTGATATTGATGTAAATAATCATAAGGAATACATTTCATTTAAACATCACACACTGTTGTCAGAAAGGCCATCATTGGAAGTAAAAATTGCTATTGAAAGAATAGGAGAAAAGAAAAGTCACTTCCTATATCTAATCAGTTGCCAAGCCCTGCTAATTTTATCTCATGAGATCGTAAGATCATTTATTTAGCACTAAAATATGTTTCATCTTCTCTTCTCACATGGTCAACACCCTGTTTACATCCTTGTCATCTTTCTTCTGTATTATTTTAATAACCTCCTTCTGCCTAGCCTCTGCATCTTCATTATCTTCTCTCTAAGATCCCACCTTGATTCAGCTACTAAAATGTTGTGGTTGTTATTCAGTTGTTCAGTTGTGTCCAACTCTCCATGACCTCATGGACCATTGCACACCAGGCCCTTATATCCTCCATTGTCTCTCAAAGTCTGTCCAAGTTCATGTTGGTTGTTTCCATGATAATATATCTCCATCTCAATCTCTGCCATCTCCTTTTCCTTTTGCCTTAGACCTTTTCAACATCAGAGTCTTTTCCAATGAGTCTTGTCTTCTTATTATGTGGCCAAAATATTTAAGCTTCAGCTTCAATATTTGACCTTCCAGTGAATAGCCTGAATTAATTTCTTTAAGTATTAACAGATTTGACCTTCTTGCTGCCCAAGGGACTCTCAAAAGTCTCAAAAGATGCTAAAATGTTCTTATTGAAAGAAAATGCTTAACTACACAACTACCATGATGAAATAACTTCTGTGGCCCTCTGATATTTCACGTTAAAATATAAACATGCTAGTCTGATATTTAAGTCCTTTAACAATCGGGTTCCAGAATACCTCTCAATATTATTGACTTGACTCAGCTACTAATTAGTGTTACTTCACATTATTCCCCCTTCATACACTGAATTCTAGCCCAAATGAACCACTTTCTCTTTGTTCAACATCTGCTTACAGACAAATTCACTTCCTCCTTTTCTTGACTTTTCTGCATCTCTTCTTTCAATCTCAGGTTTGGTATTGCTTCCCTGAATCTTTCCTTGTTCCATACCTACTATATAAGTGTTTTCTGCTTCTTCAATATTCCTACAGCGTTTTGCCTGACCTTTCCTTTTTTCTCTTTTGTTCCTGATTTTCATACATATCTTCTGAGTAAATTTTAAACTTGAGGTCAGAGATTTTATTTTGTTTTGTTTTGTTTTTGCCTTGAAATCTTCAGCTTTAGCACATAGTAGGAAGTTAGTAAATATTGAATTGAGTTGTAGGTTCAATTATATTCAATAAATATTTATAAAATGCCTACTATGTGCCTAGTGGTGTGCTTAGCGCTGAGGATGCAAAATGAGTCAAAAGACAGCCCTGTCCTCAAGGAGACAACAATCTAATTAAATTGAAAATATGCATAAATTCCCAATAATAACATCAACCTGTGGTAACTGATTTGCTGAAACTCATTTGTGCTTGGTGAATTTTTATTTTCAAATGATAGTTAGTTTAGTTCCTTTTCTATTTTAAAGATAATGAAAGGTCAAAGAGCAAGATGATACTGAACACCTGAAAAAAAATTGTTGAAGCAAGAATATACAGAAAAGGAAAGATAGGAGCTAACTTTTTGTTTTTTAACTTTGTAATTTACCTTGGGATCCATGCTATTTAGTTTCATCTATGCCAAGGCAAGTAGAAGTTTCACAGGGTATGTATTATCATCCTAAGCATTGGGAATGCTTAGTAATAACATTGCTAGTAAACTGTCTTTTAAAGCAGAATCTGGTCAACATCATATATGAAGTTCTATGTTTTTATTTTTTTCTAACATAATAGGTGTTGTTATATAACAACTTTGTTCCCAGTGTGTGCTTCTATTTCTGTGTCTGCATGTAAAATATTATGTTTATATGCATATATACATGAGTATGTAATATAGGCATGAATAGTCATATATATACATATACATACAAAACACAGACATATATATGCATGTATGTATATATGTATACATGTTTATGTATATAGATTGAACCTATGATTTCATTGGTTTAAGGAACTTAAAGGTAATAAGACTCCCTTTGCCTTTGAAGTTTAGTCCTTTCTCTGCCATTTTTCTTAAAGAATTTCCCAGAGCATTGAAAGATTAAATCATTCATTCGACTGGTCAGGGTCACATAATCAATTTGACATAAGCCTATCAGAAGCAGAACTTAAAACCAGGTTTTCTTGATGATGATGATTAACGGGGCCAGTTTCTGTCCACTAATCCACCCTGCCTTTCACATGTATGCATATATGCATGATGATATGTGTCAGCATACACAAACATATTTTTTGAACCTCAGTTCCCTCATCTGCAATACAAAGTTTTAGACCAGAAGCTGTCACCCATTCCCATGATAAATTTTTATGATTATCTGACATTTTATAAGGTCATAATCTCCTTCCTTTTGTTCTTTGCCTTCAGGAATCTCAGTTTTCCTTAATTGCATTTAAAGAAACATTTTAGGAATGGTATCACATGGCATTCTATTTATTTGTACAGACCACGCAGTTTAAGGGTGGGGTGGGGAACCTGCAGCTTCTAGGCCACATGGAGCCTTCTATGTCCTCGGATGTGGCCTTTTGACTGAGTCCACATCTTTTTATTAAGGGGATTTGTTCTGTAAAGTTTGGATTCAGTTAAAGGGTCTCACTTGAAGACTTAGATGGACACATGTGGCTTCAAAGCCACAGGTTGCCCATCCTTGGTAAATCTCCTTGATCCCAAACATTCTTTGTCTAGTAGTCAGGGTAGCTGGAGATATTCTGTGAGAACTAGAAAAAGCCAAATGTGAGCTAGGGAAAAAAAAAAGGCTAGGTTATATTTTGAGCCTTACTACTCAATCTGTGCATCATACATTTCCATCCCTCTTTATGATTAGCTATGTGCTGCAAAGCCTCACATAAAAATGTTCATCTTGTAGCTGGAGTGACTGAAGAATCCTGGCTCTTAATGGCAATTTTTTTTCATATTATTTGGCTATACATCTTAATAACAATCCAGGTGGTTTTTTTTTTTTTGTGAGAATCATTACCTGAGGAAAAAGGGTCAGTTATCTTCACCTTTACTTAAAAATATGCTTAGAATAACAATAATCTTTTCCTATTTTATGGATGTATAATCTGTTAGGAAAGTCCCTGAATGGATAGTGAGTTGATTTTACTTCTCACAAACTCTTCTAACTCTCTGACCTCTGACAAGTGATTTGCCTTTTCTTTCTGTGACTGGGCTTACTCATCTGTAAAATGAATATAGTGAAAAATCACCCCTCCTATTTCTCAGAGGTACTGCAAAGCCAAATGAAAAAAATACTTCAATAATTCACAGAGCTTTTAACAAAGGTGCTACATAAATATAAGTACATTTTTATGCTATTTAAATTAGAGAGCTCTCAATTTTATTAGAATAATCTCGATTTCAGGGTGCCTTGCTTAGTAAAATGTTTGTGGGTAAGAAGAATTATTTAGTTTTAACAACAAGAATTTAAATCCTTTTTTTAAATCCACTTTTTATCTTTCTATGTGCTCCTCAAGCATGAGTAGATAGTGGTCACTCCCTGCTCACCCCACTTCTTTGGTGGACCTATTGTAATATCCTGTGGAGCTACAATGAGAGAACAGATCTCATTATTCCCTTTATAAAAATATAAGGAACTACATGGTTCAGCAGGGGTCCTTCAGAGTTAGAGAGAAAAAAGAAAAAAATGAAATAGCAATTTATTTTCTACATTTTTTTGAGAATTGAAGAATACAGTCTTAAGATAAAAACATTCCTTAATAACGAACAAATGTAATAAATATGAAATATTTGCAGACTCAAAGATCATTATTCTGATTTCATTAATCACACAATTTATGTTCTTTTTAATCAAGAGTAGGCACATTTTCCTGATCAAATGTATATTTGGATAAAGGCAAATACTAATGCTGCAAAGTGAGACTTGGAACCCTAAAAGTGAAAATTGCAATTTTAATTACTAAAGAAATAACTATTATAGCACAAAGTACTGCTATCCATACAAGTTTATTGCCAAAAAGAGATTTCCTACTCTTCTCTAAATGCCATTTTTTAACTCAAGGTCAGAAGTTGGCATGATATATACCTTCATGGTGAATAAGAATGGGTAGAACTATTTGAAGTTTTTTTTTTTCTTTTGTTTTGTTTTGGTTCTTATATTGAAAGGAAAGGAAGGGGAAGTGTTTCTCATCTTTAGAAGGTAGATTATTGTACAAGTCAGGACAATAAAATACCTGAGTTATCTTGGGTTATATATACATAAATAATATACATTAACCATCTTGTCTCAGACTCTTTGATGTTACTATTCCAAAGGATGAAATTCAGAATGGATTTCATGGGCTTAAAATAAAATCAAACTTTATTTGTTCTTCTCAGAGATTGACTTAACAGAAGCAAGTTTTTATGTCTTGCAGGACAAGGAAACTGGTGCAAATATTGATGATATATATTTTGGAGAATTACAAAAAATGTGACCTAAGAAGCTAGTCAAATGCTTAGCACATATTGGAGATCCTGAACAGCTTCTATCAGTTAGTAGATGAGTTTTAAGGTACTGAGTTATATAAAAGTGTCATTCCCTGGCCAGATAACTATGGAGTGATACAGAAATATTTGAAATAATCAGGTTTTCCTGACTAGTCAGTACTCTGTCCTTTATGCCAGAGATTCTTAACCAAGTGTGTCTATAGATAGATTTCAAAGAAGGTCTTTGAATTTAGGTAGGAAAAAGAATGTACCTTCATTTCCCCTAATCTTTCTAACTGAAACTTAGCAGTTGTGAATGCAGGCAACAAAGAGCAATAGTATTAGATTTCACAAAATAGTTAAGAACCCATGCTCTACAACAGGATACCTTATAAGCATAAGCATAATTTTTTAATAAATATTTACTTATCAGACTTAAATTTCATCCTATAGGAGCTACATCCCTATACATTCCCATTTTCTGGGTGAGAATTATCTAAAATCCTTTCACCTATCCCCTAAAATCCAGAGTCAAGAATTGCATTACATTCTTACACCACAAGTAATTCAGGCATGTAATATACACACATGTGTACACATATCATAATTTACATTATATATATACATATATATACACACACATACATATTCTAATGTATATTACAAATAGAACATTTTTGGACATGGCCAATGTACAGGTGGTTCTGTTGGACTATGCATATGTGTTACAAGAATTTTGTTTTTCTTCTCCTCTGACACTTGCCCCTCAGTGGGAGAAAGTAGAAGACAAAATAAATACTCATTAATTAAAACAGATAATTTTGAAAGAACTACATTGCATAAATGGTACTTATCTTTTGGCTTCAATTACCACAAAGACTATGGAGAGAATTATGTACCTGATGACCTTTATTTTAGCTAAAAAATCTTTTGACAGGTTTACTAAGCTAGATGTTAAATGGAATATAATAGATGTAATATTTCTAGATTTCAGGAAACTATTTTAGTCTCTCCTGTCTTTAAGTAGAATATGGAGAAACATTGAATCAATAATAACACAGTCAGGTACATTTTGGATTGGTTAACTGAGCAGATAAAATGAGCAAAAATTAATGGAAGTATAGCAACCCAGATAGGTCTTTAGTTAAGTGGCAAAGGACTTTGTCCTTGGTCCTACTATAGGAGAAAAAAAACTCAGTGACTTGGATGAAAGGATAGATAGGAAGTTTAGATAGATATATAGATGATATAGATATAATATATATATATTATATGAGCTGAGACAACTATATAAAATATAAGAGTAAAAGTAAAGTCTGAGATTTAAGTTTAAAACAGCAATATAACTCCATCAACAATGCATTAGTGTTCCAATTTTCCCACATCTTCTCCAACATTTATCATTTTCCTGTTTCATCATGTTGACCAATCTGATAGGTGTGATGTAGTACCTCAGAGTTGTTTTGACTTACATTTCTCTAATCAATAGTGATTTAGAACTTTTTTTTCATATGACTATAGAAGACTTTAATTTCTTCATCTGAGAACTGCCTGTTGATATTCTTTGACCATTTATTTTGGAGAGCAATTTGGAACTATGCCCAAAGGGCTATTAAATGTGCATACCCTTTGACCCAGCAATAGTACTTCCAGGGCTGTATCCTAAAGATATCATAAAAATGTGAAAGGGACCCACATGTACAAAAAATATTTATAGCAGCTCTTTCTGTGGTGGCAAAAATTGGAAATTGAATGGATGCCCATCAATTTGGGAATGACTCAACAAGTTGTAGTATATGAATGTAATGGAATACTATTGTGCTATAAGAAATGAAGAGCAGACTGACTTCAGAAAAACCTAGAAAGACTTGTATGGACTGATGATGCTGAGTGAAGTGAGTGGAACCAAGAGAATGTTGTACACAGTAACAGCCACATTGTGCAATGACTAACATTGATAGACTTAGCCTTTCTCAGCAATGCAAGGATCTAAGACCTCTTCAAAGGTCTCATGATGGAAAATGCTATCCACATCCAAGGAAAGAACTATGGAGTTTGAATGCAGATTGAAGCATATTTGCTATCTTTTTCTTCTGTTTTGTTTTGTTTCCTCTTTCTTGTGGTTCCTCCTATTGGTTCTAATTCTTTCTTACAACATGACTAATATGAAAATATGTTTAATAGGAATGTTTATGTATAGCCTATATCAGATTGCAGGCCATCTTGGAGAAGGAGGTAGAGAAAAATTTAAAACTCAAAAGCTTATGGAAGTGATTGATGATAAATCAAAATAAATTCATAAAAAACAGCAATATAAGTAAAAGATGGAATAAAAATTAGTAGAAAGGTTATTCACAAATAGAATAAATCAAGAGGGGGATGAACAAGAATGAAGGGAGGCTCAAAAATATATCACATTATAATTAGGTGAAGGAACTGAGGTGTGTTTTTATTTGTTTTGTTTTGATTTTTTTTTCTAATTACCTAATGGAGGATTGTCTTCAAACATTAAAGGGATTTTACATGGGGAGAGGATTGCATTTAATATCAAAGAAAGAAAAATAATGACCACTGGCTAGAAGTTACGGGGAAACATATTTTAGAAGCCCAGACAACCACACACATACACAACTTTCAAAAAACTACTATAAATAGTTTTCAGAAAATGAATGGACTGATTTTAGGAATAGTGACAACCCCAACCCTGATAGAAGAGGTCTTCACATATGTGCTGTTTTGTTCTCTTTCTTTCTTTCTTTTCTTCCTTCCTCTCTCCTTTTTTCTTTCCTTTCTTCCTTCCTCTCTCCCTACTTCCCTCATTCCCTCCCTCCCTTCTTTTCTTTTTCATAATATCCATCATCTAAGTTAAAAAATGATGTGTTCCCTCTCTCTGTCTGCTTTATCTTTATCTACTTAACACAGTGCTGAATCAATCCCATGCAAAGAACATGTCCCTTTGGAGGCTTAGGCCAAACATTCTCTCACCTATAAGTAGGGATATTTAAACAAAGCTCAGAAACAATCTGAAGAAATAAATCCTTATGAAAAATCCAACTTATTCTATAAAAGCTGAATTTAGTTTGACCTTATCTGAGAAAATAAACACAATGTCTTGTGTCTTCTTGAACTCTTTCAAAGTTAGGATCCATTAGCCCATAGAACAAAATTGTAAATCCATGTAGGCTTTACAAGTTATATAATCTAGAGGTTTCATGAGGGCACACAGCTTGTAATTCATAGCTTTACTTTGGTGCAAAAACTTGTCTTTCTGTAGAAAGATAAAAGTAAATATCACAGGAGCAAATGAAAAGAAAACTTCAATCAGCAAGAAGCATCTCACAGGCCCTATCTTTTCTATAGTATATGAAACTGTTCTATATTATTACCCTGTTCATTCTAACAATTATAGAGAGCTTCATAATAGAGAATCTGTCTGTACAATACCAGCTGGGTTGGAAACATTTGAATCTTAAACCAAAAAGGAATACAAATGCCAAATCAAATTAACAGTTTTTTTTGTGTTCAACTACTGTGCCTAATCTTTTTATGACATCTGGTACCTGACAGTGAGTGATTTAACCTAGGCTTTACCTCACTAGCTGTTCAATAGGCCTTTTCATGAAAACAAAACTTGCTGAGTAACACAATTCTTCTCTTTTTCTTGTGTATTCTGTAATAGCAGTGAGTTGAAATCATTTCCCTTTCTATCAAGGTCATATAAGTTTTGAAAATTATGTATATTATGCTGCTGCTATACCCTCAGGTTATCTATTGAGTATAAACAGGGTGAAAGGGTTTGTCAGCAAAGCACATTGATAGCATTTAAGGAAGGAAAGGTTTACCTGTGATATTACTCTAACCTAGAGTATTGATAACAAGTACAATAGCATATTAGATTCTTATTTTACAGAAATTTTAATAGAAAGGAAGTTTTGAAAGTTCATGGCATATGTTTTTCAGTGGTAAAGCTACATATCTGTTTTCACTGTCACTGTCATTGCCAGGTTAAAATGTCCTTAGTCATTGAATGAAAGTCAACAAAGAAAGAGATTATTCCAAAAACAAGTTGTAGATAGTAACTGAGAAAAGTAGTAGAGTATTTTCTTCTCTGAAGATTATGAAAGAATTGGCATATTAAATAGATAGCACTTGTTCTATTGATGATCAATTTGGATGTTTACAAATTTAAAGGGGGAATTTTAATAATTTACAATAGAAAAAATCCCAAATGCAAGTTATATTTTAAAGAATGATTAAAAATCACAAATTATTATACACATTAATGTACAATTAATATGTAATATAAATTGATAAATTTGGTTTTAAGTACAACCAAAAAGAAAGTCATTTATCATTTTGCTTATTGTTACAAGTTCACTTAAATGGAATCATAACCACGTTAATATTGAACAACGTAATGCTTAGGAAAAATACATTACTAAAACTATCATTAAAATTCTGGCAATCTTTAAATAAAATAAATATAAATAAAGGCAGTAGGGAAAAATAAAAACTTATAATGAGTGGAGATAGTTTAAAACAAATTATAGTCTGAACACTATTTTCTTTAAAATATGCACAGAATAAAGTATTTTAAATATACGGTTTATTTGACCTAGTGGTTTTAGATGAATTTAAAATTTTTAATATTATTGTGAATCATTCTCATGAAAGCTTATTAATACATTTCTTCATATACAGTTATCAGCTAATACTTTGAGACTTTGAGCAACCTCTAATCTCAACAATGGAGACACTGCTTCTAAATGTTGGAGATCAGACTATATTCACCTATTCTCTATTCATCTACATCAGTCTCTTAACATTCTATTTCTTTCTCCTCATATTTTTTTTTCTGTTTTCCATCATCATTTCTTCTTGAGATAATGGTACAGATACAAAGGATAATATGGAATAAGCATCAATAGGTCTTGGATAACTGATTAGATTTGACTGTGGAAGGGAAAGTGAAGGAAAATCCCAAAGCTTTTAACCTTGAGAATTAGCAGGAAAGGAGTACCTTCAACAAAAATAGGAAATTTAGCATGTTGTACAAAGCAGGATACCTATGGCACATGAATTGGAGGTTTTTAGAAGACCATTGCAGATATCCTCTATTTTAAGAGAGAGATTATATCTGTCTATATCACTCTTTCTAAAATCAATTACCATTTGCCACTGTCATTAACTTCATCATATGTGCATAGTTCCGGTCTTAAAAGCTTTATTCTTAAATAGGCTTATGTAAAAAGAATTATCTATATGCACCAATTGACAAGTGACTGCTTTGAGGAGGAGACAGAAAACACATAAGACTCTCAACTCATAAGTCTCACAACTTTTTGAACATTGAAATTTTTAGAAGACATAAGTGGAAAATGGTATAGATCCATGCAACTGAAAAAGGTCAGATAATTGGACAGTAAAGTCCCCTTGGTAGGTAAAACATATTTCAATACTTTAGCATATCTATTCCACATTGATATTAATTGGATATTCCTTCTATCAGTACAGATCACAATTCATCCATTTCTGTCCAAACAATCTAATTCTTCATCATGTCTTCCTATAAATAAAACCTATTAGGTACACTTAATTTCCCGGTTACTTTCCTCCAGATATCTTAATATTCTGATCATGCCTGTGGAGCTTGTGGGTTATACAGTGGTTATTCCATGCTCTCACTATGTGAACAAAACATCACTTTTCCCCCCAGTCACCCACATTGTTCTGATGATATCCTTTTCATTACTTTTTTTCCTGCAAAATTCCTCATTTGTAATGTTTTGCGGTGTATGAAACCAATAATGTACCTTTTCATTGCCCTTTAAGTAATCAACATCTTTAATTCTTTGAAGAGTGTGACATTTCATAACTCATAGCCATGCACCACAATCAGAAGAATATTGATGCTACAATTCAGGTCTTTGTTTCAAATAGAGGCTTGAGTACCATTAAAGGAATTGTACAATTCCCCAACACAACCCAGCCCCCTCTCTTCCATCTATTTGATTCTGGGTCAATTAATCATCCGTAGTCCAAGATATATAAACTCAGTGATCAACTCTATGTGTTGCCTAGCCAAATATTTATGGTTTAAATATGGTGTAAACAATATGCATTCTTTATTCATTTATTTTTCTTTGTGAATAGTTTAGCCAAGCTGTTTGACCTTAGAATAAAGTCTTTGGTATTAAATTTAAAAAAAAAGACTTCTTGTTATCCTCCTCCCCTAAATCTGTAAAGCAAGTTTCCAGAGAGCTTCCCTATAAATGGATATATGCATGTGTGTACATGTATATACATATATGTGTATGTATGTATGTATATGTATACTTGTGTGACATTATTTCTGAGTGCTATCCCTCTCCAAATCTGGCTTCTAATAAGTCTGTTACTTACAGAAAATAATGGCAACCATGCCCTCCAATTTGTAAATCTCCAAAACAATTAATGACGTACCTGTTTTCTGCTCACTTTTCCTTCCAATAGAGCCCAGAAAAGAGTGACTTCCTTTCCTTAGTTGCATACTGTTTTGTCTGTGCCAAGTCAGTAGTTATAAGAACTGTCATTACCTCAGAACTGAAATGTAATACAAATGTTCCTTTTTCTGCATATCATAACAAATGTTACCTACATATGTACTATTGAATGTATTGTTCCCAAATACCTGCTTATTTATGGGTTATTTAAAGTCTTTGAGCTTTAGTTTCCGCATGAAAAAATGAAGAAATTAGTCTAGGATTAAGAACTAGAAGAGATTTTAGAGATCTAACCACAGATAGGCTGGTAAATGTTTAACAACTGGCCCTCTAAAAAGACAACACACTTTTAACTTGAATCTATACAATTAACTTTTTTTTCATTATTTTCCTAAGTCTGAACAATCAACAACAACAACAAAAAGTCAAAGCCAAAAAAATAAATAAATAAATCAAGCCCTGGTTTGTAGTGTGCCAGTTATCAAGGTTTAAATGTTCACACAGCCAGTGAATGAACCAGAATGAATTGACACCAATATACACCTAGTTCTAACCCAACTTAAAACCCATTTTACAGTAGAGGAAAAAGAGGTAAAGTATTTGCCCTACGTCAAATAAATAGTGAGTGGCAAAACAGATTTGAAGAGAAGTCAACTGAATTGAAGTCCTATCCTCCTTCTAATATCTCAAATGATCAAATATTCTTGAAGACCTTTGCAATTCTATATTTCTGTGATTTTATAACCTCTCTCTTCCCCACATGTGTGGTGTTTGTATGTGTATCTATATTATCAGTAAATTTGATTATGATCTATGAAATTTTAATTAAAAAGGCCAGTGAAGGATAGATAGTATTTTCCATAATGAGTAATAAAGGCTGCCCTTTGATTAGTGATTTTGTGATTGCAGTCATCAAAAAAAGTTTAAATCCTGAACTGCTTCTTAAAATCACAGTGAGTCTAAAGTATCTGAATTACAAAGGATGCCCCTTTGTTATCACTGCATATCACTCTGGCCCAGCAGCTACAGTCATTTCCCAGACCTTTATGAGATACACTGCATTCTTTAGAGCAGTGCTTCAATAAACACAGAAAGGATTTCATCTGTGTCTGCTTGCAGTTACCCCATTTTCATTCTTTAGACCATGATTAAGAGTAGTTAGTATATATTGTCATCTGTTCTTTGCTCACAGAGCTAGTTTGGTGGAAGAATCATTTCAAATCTGATAGTCTGGCTACCATTGAGGAATTTGTTGTTTCTTATTTTGCTACTGATGTTCAGTAGGAACCAATCATAAATGGAATTTAAACTGATTAAGAATTCAAATATGACTTTTTTGTGCAATGTCCTCTAACATCTGTAAGAAGAGTAGGAAGAGTATGTCACAGTTCTTAATTGACCTTTTGGTCACATAAACTTGATCTCCTTGGAGATCTTCCAGCAGAAATGGCATGATTATTTGTCTGGTATGTTAGTGGGATTTGGTTAGTGGGGATTTCTTTCATATTTGCATAGGACTAGATGACCCTTCTAACTCAAATTCTGAGAATCTGTGAGAGTCCAGTCGTTTCACTCTTTTAGCCTCCCAAAGTAAATGCAAACCTTCTTGATTATTTTTTAGTGTTTCTTTGTTGATCAATAGAAAGCATGCAGCTTGAAAGAAAATTTAGTGACAAATTTTAGTTCTGAATTTTCAATGAAAAATCTTTGCCTGCTTTTCTAAGGTGAAGGTAACCCTGACAATCAGAAATTCAAAGTCTCTTCACTTCAAAGCCCTTATAATCATATTTAGCATAACAAAAATCAGTAGGTGGTGGTTTAAAGGAGATAATTTTATATCCACATTATAGAACAGAAAACTGAGTTGCAGAGAGATTAAGTGGATTGCTTAAGGTGACACAGCAAGACACTTGAGGAGGCAAACCATGAACCAAAGATACCCTGCTTTCTAATCCTTTGTTTTGGCCCAATGCACTGTACTAGATCTATTGCAACTATATGATAAATGAGTAAGTAATCCCTTTCAGAAGTTTATTCAATGAAGTGCTTTAGGGATTAAAATGTTATATTTCCCTGTGGCTGCTGCCTATAATTGGTTATCTCTAACATTTACTCTTAGTTGAATTGTCTTAATTTATGGAATTCTCAATTAAATGACTCAGGATAACACAAAGGTTATATTCAGAACAAATCTAAGCTATGAGTCTTCTATTTGCCGTACCCTGCCCCCCCTTGATCTTATTTTGATAAGATCAAGATTGTTCTTGTATTCAAGGGTTGAGATTCTTTTTTTTCACTGAAGTAGCAACTGCTTTTTCTTACCCTTATGTTCACCTATTTTTCTATTCCTCAATTAAAAAAAACAGAACTGTAGAATCACATGAATCCTACAATTTTTGAGGCCTTATAGATCGTCTAAACCTGAGTTTCTTAATCTATGTGTGTGTGATAGTCTCCTTAGGCATTATATAGTCTCTATGGGCCCCCCATCAGAATATTTTTAATGCAAAAATAAACTCTATAGTATTATGTAAAAATTACATTGAACTACTTTTATCAAAATATTATTTTAAATTTCATATACCTCAGGTTAAATTCCCCTAATCTAAGAGCCTGATCCCTTCATTGAGGCTACCAAGTACAATAGATGCATTATGACTTCTCCTAAGTCACACAGTGAGTTAATGTAAGAGGACCAGGATTAGAATGGAAGTCATCTGATTCCCAGTGCATTGAAACTGCTTGGCTATTATGTAGTCAGGTCTACTAGAGCAGATAAATAGTAGCGTAGATAGAAGACTAGACCTGAAGTTGGGAGGAACTGAGTTAAAATCCAGCCTCAGACACTAGCTGCATGACCCTGGGCCAGCCACTTGACTTCTGTCTGCCTCAGTTTCCTCAACTGTAAAACAGACATAACAACAGCACTTACCCAGAGGGTTGTTGGGAGGATTGAATGAGATAAGATTTGTAAAGCACTTAATACAATGTCTTACGCATAGCAGACACTCAATAAATGCTTATTCCCATCTCTTCCCTCCCTTGCTTTCCCTACTAATGCATGGTAATAGGAAGCTGGTTTCAGGTTTAAATAATTATTAAAATGGTGGTAAATGAAATGAGGAATGATAAGCATATCTATCAAAAAATTCCATCCAATACAACAGGTTCAGGGATATTATTTGAAAATTGCAAAAGGTTCTCTAGAAAGTCCTAACAGAGAAATGTCTTGACACTATAAATGCAAAAGAAGGGGGATGTAAATAAGCCATAAAAAGACTATTGTACTCAATCTTCCATTTCATCCATGTAGACTTTTCAGTAGTTATAATAGCAAACAGTAGTTGTACAGCTAATCTGACATAGCACCCCTATGAAGCTTATTGGTACAGAGAATTTCTATTTCTTTTAAAAGGGACTTTAGGGCTAGTGAGCTAGCTCTGAAGAGCCAGAAGGATAAAATCTGTGGATGAACAGAAATATCTCAAAACAGTTTTAGATATAAATCCAGATATTTTATGTTCTAGATATAAGGAAGAGCATTTGACTTTCTGAATATAGACTAAAGTTATTTTCTGTGTAGTTCTGATTATGGAGAATTCTCATCTGAAACATTCAGGAAATTAAAAGGAGATTTATTTCCCCCTTTTCATGCATTGTGCCTTGATCATTTCCTAAATCCCCCTCTACTCAATTATATATGTTACTTTATTCTCTAGTTTTAGTTATTTCCAAATTGCAAGGCATTTTATAAATATCAAATTATGAACTGTGCTACTTCAGAAAACAAAGTAAAATATTTGCATTTTATATGATCACATTTAAAATTTTTAAATGTCCCTTTTCCCACACGGGTATTCAGAATGCCCTCTACTAAGTCATCTATAAAATCCTTCAATAATGACCTTGTGTAATATTTTTAATTGCTCTTAGCCTCCTCAAAAATCTCTGGGGCATCTTTATTGACATTCATTGATTGCAATTAACACACTTATAGCCAAGTGCCTCACATCACTTATTAAAATCACCTTTACCATTTCTTTTTAATGATTCTTTTAAAAACGGTAAACATTCTCCATGTATTTAGTTTTGTAGTGTTGGATTTTGTATTAATTCTCTGATTAAAATAAAAGAGCACTACATGTGTTTATTCAATTTCATTTTAAAAGAAATTGGCCTGTACAAATGATGAATTTCAATGCATATTTTGTGCATGTGTTTTCTACTGCATAAAATTAAGCTTTGAATTTAGTTTATTCAGCTATTAGAGGATACAGAAATCTGTTATCAACAGCATTGCTCAAAATTAAATTTGGTTTGTTCTAACTATTCTCAATGGAGTTTTTATCACCTTTACGCTGAATTTGTATTTTCTGTAATTTCCCTAATAAAACATTCCTCATTAAAGTTGCATGTACCTTATGGTACAAAGAAATGTTTTCCCTCCCACTTCTAAAAGTAAATCACCTATATTCCCTGCTTGGTCTTATTTGTGGATATTTTAAAAAAAATACTTAGGCTCTCCAAACTCAATAGCATTTGTTATCTGGAAATGTAGAGAAATAGTTTGATTAGCAAAATGATTTTGCTATATCCAGTTAGATTTAGCAAGAACACAGTGAAGAGTGTGTGGTATGTATGTGAGGACCTCAGTGTCGGTGTCTCTGTGTGTGTGTGTGTGTGTGTGTGTGTGTGTGTGTTTGTGTGTGTTGAGGGTGTGGGTTTAGTTGGTTGGTTAGTTGGTTGGTTGGTGAAGGTGAAGAGATATAAAAGAAGTAGAAATATTCTGGTCCTTTTTTCCTTAAAAATGACCTTTAGAAATGGATCATCTTTGTAAGACTTGCTTTCTTTATGATTGAAATAATACAAGTGCATTTATTAATTGCTCCCATATTAGGATGTGGGACCTTGGAACAAGTTAAATATTTAGGCTATATATATATATATATATATATATATATACACACATATACAGAGAGATGGGGGAGAAAGAGACAGACAGACGGACAGAGAGAGAGAGAGAAAGAGAGAGAATACAAGTGGAAAGAATACATTAGATTTGGAATCAGAATCTAGGGTTTCAAATGCAACCTCTAGTAATATTTGATGTTGAACCAGTTACATAATCTTCCTGGGCTGCAGTTTCTTTATCTATAAATAAAGGTGTTGGACTAAGTGATCCAAAAGGTATTTCTTGCCTCTAAATCTGAAATCATTGAATATGGATTCGTGTTCTTGATTTCTTTTTTTCAAATGGTAGAATGAATAAAAATATAAGATGGTACTTCTTATATATTTCTTAACCAACTAAATAGAATTACTAGGTGAAATTCTAAGTAGAATGGTCATTAAATACACTAAAATATGATTTATAATGTTCTTTTTGATACTACACTACTTCTTGAGTATCAAAATTTTAACTGTGTAATGTGGACCAAAAACATCATGGTATACTAGAGTGTTCTGATTATTTATACACAGGAGAAGGGAAATTTATTTAAATTAAAAATAAAAAGCATATGGGGAAATTGTATTACTATAGATAGGGAGAGAGGAAAAGGAGGTGAGAAGAAAGGGGAGAGTTAAGGTTTGGTGGTGGGAAAGCTTGAAATGTCTTTGGCACACTGAAGAATATTCATGTGGGGGAATAATTAAAGCTGTAACTGGAGGCAGATGGTGGAGGACCTTGAAAAGGAAGTTTGCCTTTTTTCCTGTAGAGAAGAACAAGTGTTTAAAGACTTTTTGTTTTTTATGGGAAACTGAAATAAAGAAGAGTATGTTAAAGGACAAAAACTGTAAAACCAGCTAAGGCCTCAATGAAAACAGAGTAAAAGTAAAGAAAGGGCCATATTAGAAGGAAATACAATTGAACAATGAACTGAACAGAAATTTGTTGAATACATTCAGAGAAAAAGAGGAAAAATTCAAGGAGAATCCTTAGGCTCCAAACTTAAGTAATTGATTGAAAGAATGGCAGATCCATTACCAAAATATGAAATTTATAAGAGATGGCTATTTTAAGGAAAATATAATGAGTTACATTTCTAAGCATGTTGGATTTGAGATAATAGAATACCTAAATGGAAACATTTAGCAAATGTTAGATAGAGATAGAAAGATTTAAGCTCAGGAAAGAGAAGATATAGTCATACAGATTTGAGAATTAAAAACTGGAAAGAATGCAAGGTTTTGCAATTAAAAAATAAAATTTATACTAAGTAAAGAATGAAATTGTCAGGTTCTGAATATTCTCCTTTAATCTTTCAGATTTATGGAAAGTCACTGTTAATCTTGTATAAAGGTAATTTTTTTGTGTTTTATTCACTTAATCTTCCTTCTTATGTATGTATGTATGTTAAGTTTTAATCCTGTATCATTAAAATGAATAGTACTCTTCTGGTGTATAAATATATTTTAATATTTTATGAAAGTAATATTCACATGTTTCAAATTAATTCATTTTACTCTTTTTCAAAACAGTCCCATTTGGTTTGGCTGGAATTTCAAAAGATCAGATTTTAAAACTTTAATCCATAAGAGCACATTTCCTATAAGGATTTCAATTTTTCCAAGTGATTTTATTTGCTTTGTCATATTGTATCATGCATCATTTTAAAAAAATATGTAGTTTTCAATAAATAATTTGAATGCATTTTGTGTCTTGTAAAGTACAAAGAAATATGTGTATGTATATATACATATATACATATATATTTGTTGTATGGGAATAATAGAAAAAATGATGATTTCCATATTATTTCCTTCCCAATTTCTAATTGAAGTCCAAGGAAAAGCATAAATGGCTCCAAAGATCATTTTATGTGACAGAATATACTGTTATAGTATTCCCCAAGGCTATGTTTAACAGCAGCACATTTGAGAATGCACATTGTTTTCTAATGATTACACTAAAGTAATTCACAGTATAGCTTGACAAAAACCAGAATTATACTCTTCCAGCACTGGTGGCTGTATCAAACCAGTCTGGCATGAGAAGATCAGGCAAAAAGCAATTTGAAGAAGTAGAGATTTGAATGTGTTATTATAACAAGACCTGACTAGGTACTATTATAAAGTAAATGGTAACATGTTTGGAAATACCATTGAACATTCTGGGTATAGCTTCACTATGACATTTTCCTTTTAACATTTATATGCATACACACACACACACACACATATTTGTTTAAAAGTCTTAGTCAAAAGTCCATAAAATTATATTATTTTCACATAAACATTTCAAGCAAACATAGTTACAGTACTTTGAAGTAAAAAACAGATAAAATGCTTGGGCAACTTAACTGCCTAAAATTTTTATACATAGTGACCTTGTTTACATATTATGCTAGCTGGATAACCCACCAAAGGTTACTTTCCTATTTTTATTGATTAAAAACTGTTTGAGGGTGACCTGTTGTACCATATATTGAGCTCACACTATTAGCTACAGATAGTACAAGATATTTATATGAATGAATGACTGCTCTAAAAGTTAAAATTTTTGAAATTTTCTGAAGATCCCAAAGTTTATCCAAAACTAATGTGGCTATCACAGATTGTAATGAATTATTAGCTCTGTTAATATAAATATATCTACTTTTTATGTAAATTTGCTTTTGTGGTGGGGGCTTACTTCCTCCACCTTTCTTACTAAATCAGTTTTCTTAACTCCTGGCAGAATTATCCTTTACAAAAAAAAAGAGAGAGAGAGGGAAAAGAAATGTAATTTATCAAAACAAATAAATTATTGAAAAAAGTTGATGTTATATGCAGTGTTCTACAGAAATGTTTCCTTATGTCTTCAAAAAAGCAGGGTAGGCATCTTCTCATATCTCTTCTTCAGGGTTGTTTGATGATCATAAATTTGCAATATTTAGTTTCTATTGTGGTTTTCTCCTGCACCTCAGTTTCCTCATCTGGAAATGAGGAAACTGGACTATATGGCCTCTGCGGTCAACCTTGCATCTTTAGATCTGTTATCTTACAATTTTACGTTGAACAAGGCAGTACTGAGGACAATGTACTTACTAGTATAGCTAGGGTTCCATGTACATGTAAATCATCTGGCTCACATTTTTCCAACTTACCAACAAGGATGTCAGAAAAGACATGTAATTAATAACTACTCAACAAATAACTGTGACTATTATGTATAAGACAGTGTGCTAGGAAAACTTTCCCAAGGGGAATTTCCCTCAAGTTTCTAGTATAACAAGATGGAGATAGGGACATGATGAAGACTATTAGTGCTGCTAACATTAGCTCTTTCCCAGAGTCTTTTCCTCCAAGAAACTGAAATGAGATTTACATTGTATTTCTTCTGTTTCACAGCTGGAAGCCAGAAATACCAGAAATATTCCTTTTTTGGTTTTTGGAACCAGAAAGCCTTAAAGAGACTAAAACCCTGAAGATATTGAGCTCAAAAAGGATCTTAAGAAAACTGAAGAGTTTTTGTCCCATCCACAGTTGCCAACTTTATGCTTTTCCCTTATGCAGGTGCAGAGCATTGATCTCTACCAATAAAGGAGAGAGTCCCATACCAATGGACTTTGGGACTCAGGTTACATTCCCATTGACTTACTTAGGAGCAATATTCTTAAAAGGTACTCTATTAAGGTGAACATTTCAACAATAGCCTTCAGCCACCAAAACCACTGAATCTTCTAGGTTTATCTGAGATGGTGTTCTTAGAGGAGAAATATTTTTAAAGACACTGTCACATGAGCACTTTCTTTAGAAAATTAGGGCTGATTTTGACTCTGACCATATTTATGCAAATAACTCCCATATAAACATTTCTACCACCTTACCCAATCAAAACTCCAGCTTTTAGCACATTAAATTCCTATTATGGAATACCTATCTGTACCTTCCATCCTACACCCTCTTTTATTTGTGTCTCTTCCTCTTTTTTCATGCCTAAATTTATCTCTACACTATCTTTACTCAACACCATTGTTCTTTGGCCCTCCCTTTTCACACTGCATCTTTAACCTACTCCTCTTATACTCCTTCCATTTCCTTTCCATATTCCTTCTATTACACTAAAAATGAGATTTCCCTTTGTTATATCATATTCCTTACCCTCCCTCTCCATTGACTTGCCATTATTATTCACATAGCCTTAAACTCACAGGGTCAAGAAAAAGAATTGGAATATTATTGGTTCCTTATGTCTAAATAGTTGTTTTATCATAATTGTTCAAAAACATTTTCTCCCACCTCTGTCTTTAACCCCAGAACTTTCAATCTCCTCCAATACAATTATGTTATTATATCAAGAATCTCCTCATTCTCCTCCAAGTTCTATTCTCCATCCTCTTATGAATTTTCCTCTAAACTTATTAGTAAATCCAGGTTTCCCTCTAACCATATGTCTCCCTCCATTCTTTCCCTATCCTCTCACACGTAATATTTTATCTGCATTCCAGACTTCACTCCCAAAATCCTAGAAAGAAAAGTCTTACTCACTTTCCATTTTTAACATCTATAGATGTCTTTCTCCTTTCCAATCTGCAATATGTTGTCACTACCTGCACCTTCCCACTGATATAGCTCTCTCCAAAGTCGCAGTACTTCTTGTCACTGTTGTTCCTGTACACATCTTTCTTTAATTATCTTTGACAAAGCCAGGATGACTCACCCATTCCTCCTTAGTATCCTCCCTTTCTTCCATTGGCTTTCATAGGCTTCCATAATGCTGAACTCTCAGGGTTTGCTTATTATTTCTATAAGTATTCCTACTAGAATTCTTTTTTTCATTAATCCATCTTTTTCTCACCCTGAAAATCAGATTGCTCTTTAAGTTTCTGTCTTAGATACTTTTAATTCTCTGCCCTCTCTTCCACATTTCAATTGTCATCTTGACACATTTATCTTCCTAACTCAAAATCTAGTGTTTTTTCTATTGTGCCAACTGGCTGCCTCACTAAGTGAATAATGAGAAGTTGAATTAGATAATTTAATAAAAGGAGACAGTTTTGATTTCATATATATAACTGAAACTTGGCAGAATGAGACTCATGGCTAGAATGTGGATAGACATGTAAACCGTTTAAGTGCAATGGAAAGTGGTAGGGAAGATACATAAATGTTCAGAAGTGCTGAAACTAGAGACAAGGAAGCAAGTAGAACATTTGAGTTAAGTCAAGTCTATTAAACATGTATTTATAAAGCACCTAGTATGTGTTGGCACTGTGCTAGGTGATGGGATACAGAGCAAGGCAATACCAGTTCTTACCTTCAAGTAGCATACAATCTAATTGGGAAGATAACATGTAAACAATTATGTACAAACAGGATATATACAGTGTAAATTAGAGCTAGTTTCAGATGGAAGGCACCAGAATTAAAGGGAACTATCATTTAAAAGTCATCTTTCTGAGTTTAAATATGACCTCAGATACTTACTAGATTTGTGCCCCTGGGCAAGTTATTTCACCCTGTTTGACTCAGTTTCTTCACCTATAAAATGAGCTACAGAAGGAAATGGCAAATATGGCAAACCTTTCCAGTATTCTTGCAAAGAAAACTCCAAATGGGGTCACAAAGAATTGTATGTGACTGAAATGACTGAACAATAAAAGGAAGGGTTAGGTTATAAAAGAATTTAAAAGCCAAACAGGATTTTATATTTGATCCTGGAGGTAATAGGGAAGAGAGCTTATTTAATAGTGGAGTGACATAGATCTGAACTTGAAGAAAATTATTTTCATAGTTAAATGAAAGATGGCCTAGAGTAAGGTAAGGCCAACCACAAAGCTACTTGAGGCATTGAGGGAGGATCAAAAGCAATGTGGTCTTGGGAATATACTACAAACACCTAGACAGAAGGAATAAATAGATGAGGAATTCAGAAAATAGATCACAAACCTCAGAAAGAAAAATGATGTAGTTGTATCTCTCTCTGCCAAAAGCAAAAGAGCTCATAAATCCTCTGTTCTGTGAAAGATGATGGGAAACTTTCTAGAATGAAATTCTAAAGAAACAAACAGAATATGTTGGGTTTTTTTTAATACAGTGAGGAGGCTAAGCAATAGTTTTCTTTTTATTTTTTTCCCACTTAATAGTATTTTTTTCAACTACATGTAAAGACAGTTTTCAACATTCACTTTAATAAGATTTTGAATTCCAGATTTTTCTCACTCTCGCCCTCTGCTCCCCCCTTCTCAAGACAGAAAACAATCTGATATAGGTTATACATGTACAATCATATTAATCATATTTTCACATTAGGCATGTGTGAAAAAAGAATCAGAACATAAAGGGAAAACTACCAGAAAGAAAGAAACAAACAAACAAACAAAAAAGTGAAAATAGTATGCTTCGATCTGTATTTAGACTCTATAGTTCTTTCTCTGGATGTGAGGTTAGCATTTTCCATCATGAATCTTTTGGACTCGTCTTGGATCATTGTATTGCTGAGAATAGCTAATAGTCTATCATAGTTGATTCTCACATAATATTGCTGTTACTGTGTACAGTGTTTTCCTGATTATGCTCACTTCACTCAGCATCAGTTCACATAAGTCCAGGTATTTCTGAAATCTGCCTACCCTTCATTTCTTATAACACAATAGTATTCCATTACATTCACATACCACAACTTTTTCAGCCATTCCCAAATTGATGGGTGTCCCCTTAATTTCAAATTCTTTGCCATCATAAAAAGAGCTGCTATAAATATTTTTGTACATATGGGCACTTTTCCTTTTTTTTTTTTATCTCTTTTTGGAAACAGACCTAGTAGTGGTATTGCTGGATCAAAGGTTCTACACAGTTTTATAGCCCTTTGGGCATAGTTCCAAATTGCTCTTCAGAACAGTTGGATCGGTTCACAACTTCACCAACAATGCATTAGTATCCCAATTTTCCCACATCTTCTCCAACATTTATCACTTTCCTTTTCAGTCATATTAGCCAATCTGATAGGTGTGATGTGGTACCTCAGAGTTGTTTTCATTTGCATTTCTCTAATCAATGCTGATTTAGAATATTTTTCATATGACTATAGATATCTTTAATTTCTTCACCTGAAAACTGCCTATTCGTATCCATTGATCATTTACCAATTGGGGAATGACTTATGTTCTTATGAATTTGACTCAATTCTCTATTTATTGTAGAAATGAGGCTTTTATTAAAAACATTGTCTGGAAAAAATGTTTTCCCGCTTTCTGCTTTTCTTTTAATTTTGGTTGCATTGGCTTTGCTTATGCAAAAACATTTAAATTGAATGTAATCAAAATTATTCATTTTGAATTTCATAACATTTTCTATCTCTTGTTTGGTCATAAATTCTTCTCTTCTCCATAGATCTGTCAGGTAAACTATTCCTTGCTCTCCTAAGTTGTTTATGGGGTCTCCCTTTATGTTTAAATCATGTACCCATTTTGACCTTATCCTGGTATAGTATATGAGATGTTGGTCTATGCCTAGTTTTTGCCATTCTATTTTTCAGTTTTCCTAGCAGTTTTTGTCAAATAGTGAATTCTTATCCTAGATGCTAGAGTTTTTGGGTTTATCAAACAGTAGATTACTATAGTTATTGACTATTGTGTCTCGTATACCTACCCTATTCTGTTGATCCACCACTCTTTTTCTCAGCCAGTGCCAAATACTTTTGATGATTGCTGCTTCCTTTGCAATTTCTTTTTCATTAATTCCCTTGATATTCTTGACCTTTTGTTAGCAGGTAGTTTTCTAAAGAGACCAGGTGTGTGCACAGGAAACACAACTTCCAACTTGGATTTTAAAAAGAAACAAGGAGGGAGACGGCAACAAGGAAAAATGATGAAGGATGACTGCAAAACTGTGTTATGGTTCTGTAAGAATAGCATTAAGAGTGTGAAAGCATATAATGAGCATAAACCAGTTACATGGTGATTGCCAATTAAGGGACAACAGTACTTTTCATTATATTAAAACAATAGAAGAGCTGATAAAATTATGATAATGGACAATGAGGAGAAATAATATTCTGCATCTTTCTCTGCTAAGGATGATGAGATTTACCTTGGGAATGTCAGAAAAAGTGATCATCAGGGACCTGAAACAAGATGAGATGACCCTTCTGGTTTTCATGATTTCATACCACCAGGTACAGATAAATTTAGGAACACTGGATCCTAGATTAAGAGCTGAGAGATTGAAATGGAGGTCATTTTGTCCAAGCTCTTCATTTTATAGATAAGAAAACTGAAGCCCAGAGAAATGAAGTGATTTCATCAAGGACTCATCCATGAAGTAAATGTTAGATCTGGCTAAATTCAAGCTTCTGGTTCTCTAACTCCAGACCAGTGTTCTTTCCATTATTATCACACTCACTCTTAGTTTTTATAGTATACTTATAAAAACTTGAAGCTTTAATTCCCAGTAAAAGTTATCATAATGTGATAGACATTTAGAAGTTCCCAGAAAATAAAGATTATTTTATACCAAGGTGCTTACAAACTGTCAGACCTCATGTTTGAGTTAGTCTCATCAACCTTTGAAAGATAGTGGATAGCTGGTTTTCTACCAGAACCTTGTTCACATTATCTATCAACTGTAATATCTCCCTTCCTATCAACTGGCTTGATACTGCAGAGAGGCTATATTTTTAGGCTCACAAACATTCTATTCTTAAAAAAAAAATAAGCAACCTCTCACCTCACAAAAAACACCAAACTTCCCTTGATCCTAATATCTTCTGAAGCTGTCCTCCATTGCCTCTCTATCTAGCAATTTCAGAGTGGAAGCCTGTGAGCCTAATATCTTCTGGATTCTGAGGAACATAATATTGAAATGATTCTCACTGAGGTTAATGATGATCTCTCCCTTCACTGCCAAATCCAAATGAAGTTTCTTAGTCCACCATGGCTGTCCTGCCGTATTTGATACTGTTGATCATGTCCTTCTTCTTCATACTCTCTCTCTCCTCTTCTTCTATATGAAAGCAATCATTCTGGATTCTATTCCAGTATGGTGTAACTATGACTCCTTAATAAACAAAGCTGTTGAAAAGTGAAATGATCTAAAATATATAGAGAACTAAATCAAATTTATGAGAATACAAGTCATTCCCCAATTGATAAATGGTCAAAGGTTATGAACAGGCAGTGTTCAGATAAAGAAATTAAAGCGATCTCTAGTCATATGGAAAAAAAATTCTCTAAATCACTATTGATTAGAGGAAATGCAAATCAAAACAACTCTGAGGTACCACATCATACCTATTAGATTAGCCAACATGACAAAACAGGAAAATGATAAATGCTGGAGAAGATGTGGGAAAATTGGAACACTAATACATTGTTGGTGGAGTTGTGAAATGATCCGACCATTTTGGAGAGCAATTTGGAACTATGCCTAAAGGGCTATAAAAATATGCATACCTTTGACCCAGCAATAGAACTTTTAGGCCTGTATCCCAAAGAGATTATAAAAATGGGAAAAGCACCCCCATGCACAAAAATATTCATAGCAGCTCTTTTTGTGGTGGCAAAGAATTGGAAATTGAAGGGATGATCATCATTTGGGGAATGGCTGAACAAGTTGTGGTATATGAATGTAATGGAATACTATTGTGCTGTAAGAAATGATGAGCAGGTGGACCTCAGAAAAACCTGGAAAGACTCTTATGAACTGATGTGGAGTGAAGTGAACAGAACCAGGAGAACATTGTACACAGTAACAGCTACATTGTGTGATGACTAACATTGATAGACTTACTCCTTCTCAGCAATGCAAGGATCTAAGACATCTCCAAAAGTCTCATGATGGAAAATGCTATACACATCCAAAGAAAGAACTATGGAGTTTGAATGCGGATAAAAGCATACTACTTGCTCTTTTATTTTTCCTTCTGTTTTGTTTTGCTTTCTCTTTCTGGTGGTTCCTCCTGTTGGTTCTAATTCTTCCTTACAATATGACTGATGTGAAAATACATTTAATAGGAATGTATATGTATAACCTATATCATATTGTGTGATGTTTTGGGGAGAGAGGTGGGAAGGGAGAGGAAGAGGGAGAAAAATTTAATACTCAAAAGTTTATGGAAGTGATTGTTGATTACTCAGTAAATTAATAAAAAAAGATATTTAAAAAAAAGAAAACAAAAAAGCCCCTTGGTTGTATGAATCCTTAATAAATAATGAAAATTGGGATCATAAAAAAAGTGAAATGAGCCTTTTCAAGAGGCAGTGGGATTTTCCTCATTTGAGATTTTCACAGGTTGACCATTTGTTGAAAATATTGGAGAAAAAATACTGCTTCAGGAACTTGTTGAAATTACCTGAAACAGTATTTCGAAGGTTGAAAATATGACACATTGAAACCTTTCTTATCCTTCAAGGTAAAGAATAGACGTCACGTTATCTTTTTAGTCTCTGATGATTCTTGCCCATTCCTTAGGTGGTGTTAGAAGTCCCTTTCTGCTCTGAGATTTTGTAATTCTCTATACACCTCTCTGGTCCTTCTAAACTCTGCTGATTGATACTCCTCTCCAAGAGTAGGTCCTACCCCTTACCCCTTCTATAAGGTATCTATCTTCAATTCTCTTTTATATCTTCACTTTATTCTTTGAAAATCTCAGTGTCACTGGTGGCTTCAATTGTCATCTTTGGATGAGTGACAATATGACATTTAACCATCCAGCCTCAAAATCTTCCTTAGAGTTCCACTCTTATATCTCCAAGTGCCATATGGGCACCTCCACCCAAGTCACACATGAGCACTTCAGACTCTCAGGCAATCCAAAATATTATTCACTTTGAAAGCTGTATTTTCTCTAAAGCTAGTCTTCACTGTCTCTTCACCCAGGAATTTCTCCCTTATACTTCTGAATAGGTGAGATTAATGTCTTCTGCAATCTGGAGATCATAATATTGAAATAGTTGTCTGAGGTTAATAATGATCTCTTCACTGCTAAATTCAATTAAAATTTCTCAGACCACCATAACTTTCCTGCAGCAATTGGTAGTTTTCCACACCCTTCTGCTTCCCAGCATCACTTTACTCCAAGTCATAAAGACTTGCAAACTCAGCATCATTTTTGACACTTCCTCATAATTCACCACACATATCCAATCAAGCCTATTAATTTCACTGTACCTCTGCAGTCTATAAACCTTGCTTACTTCATCTCCCCTTGAACAATGACAACAACCTTGTGACTGGGACTATGTAACTAATCTCCATGTATCTCTTTTCCCTAATCTGTCCTTTATAAAGTTGCCAAAATACTCTTCCTAATTCACACTCTTGGGGGGAGGCATGCCATCTCTGGCTCTCTATTGCCTATAGAATGAAATGCCAATTGAACCTGGCATTTAAGACCCTCCCCAGTTGCCCAGTCTGACTTCATCTTGTCTTGTTATCTTTAATTTATGCTACTTCCCTTCAAACACTATGTGTTCCAATCAAACTGAATAGATTACATGTTATTTTATATATCTGATGACTCTCATTCAATCCTTAGCTGAAAGTCATCATTTCCCTATTGTTTTTTTTTTCCTTAGAGCACTATTTTGACCTGTCCTTTGCTTCTATTAGAAGGATGCCTACTTAATCATTCTTTCCAACTAAAACAATAAATTCTAGCTCTCTGCCAATACAGATCAATATCTAGTCTATAGTTTATAGTCTTTAAGTATTGGCTGGGGCACAGAAAGTTTAAACAGCTTCACCAGGATCACATTGCCCCTCATAGTCAGAGGCAAGACTTGAACTCAAGTTTTTCTGACTCTGAGGCCACTGCTCTTATGTGCCACAAATCTGACATTTTAAATATAAAGACAATAAACAACAGTAAAGCTTTGCTGGTGAAAATTGGAAAACAAGGGAATAATATTCAATATTCATCCACTTTCAGGTTCTCCAAAATAATAGATAGCAGTAAAGGAGAGCTTAGTAAGATATACAACTGAAAAGAGGTAACAGCTTTCTGTTGTCTCTGTCTCTATCTCTCTTTCCATCTCATTTCTCTATCTGTCTCATTATCTCCGTCTCTATCTCTACCTCTCACTATCTCTGTCTCCACTTCTGTCTTATCATCTTTATCTCTCTCTTTGCTATTTCATCATCTATGTCTCTATTTGGTCTTTGCATCTTTGTCCATCTCCCTCTGTTCCATAAGAGATTTGGCACAGAAAAAAAAAAGACTCTTCCTACAAGAAGTCTTAGAACTTGTACTCTCATCTGCTGCTTGGAAAAACTAACAAGAGATGGAAAAAACTTTACACCTTTCTCTGCCTGAGAAATGGAAATCTCTCAGAGCCCAGCCAAAGGAGCCCACCCATAAAAGCTCTACAGTTGTAAAAATGATATAGCACCACTTCAGCTGCACAATATGAGAACCCCACAATTGGGGTGTGGCCCTGTCCATCAGTAAATCATTCTGTAGACTGTGATTAAGAGAAACAAAAGAAGTCAAAGTCCATAGTCCAGAGTTCTAGAGTCAGAGTTGTGAGTTGCCCTGGGCACACCTAAAAAAATAATAATAAATAATAAAATAAAAAATAAAAAACAAAAAAAATGTGCCTCTCTTATATGGTGCTATACTTTCCCTCCCAGACTTTTCTCCATGGACACTGTACATTGTTGGCAGAGTGTGTTCTCAGTTTACAGGTAGATTGTTATGTTATTATTATTCTTGCTTCACTTCCTGTTCGGTAAAATTTTCTGATTAAAATTTAATGGAGTGCAACTTTATTAATTTGTTCATTAAGAAAAGCTTGGCAACTAAAGCATACAGTTCTGAGAGAGTTGTAATTCCACCAGGGTTGCCCCCAAAACTAAGTAATTTGTAGCACTGGTTAGGTCTGTTGCCGCCTTAGGGAAACCCCAGTTAGGGTAACTGCAGGTTGTGTGAATGTGGAAAAAAAAGGAAGAGAGAGAAAGAGAAAAAGAAAGACAGAGACAGACAGAGACACACACACAGAAAGAGGAAACAGAGAGACAAAGACATACACACAGAGATGGAGCAAGAAAGAGACAGAGAGAGAGAGAGAGAGAGAGAGAGAGAGAGAGAGAGAGTTCCTAGAGTTGTCCACACCCTGTACAATAAAATCCAGTAAACCTTCATTAAACAAGTACTATCTGGAATGGAACTTTAATAATGCATTGAATTTCAACAGCTAAAATGGTGGGTGTGGAGCATTAGAAATGGAATAATCAGCATGAACAAAGACATTGAGATCACAGGGTCATATGGTCATAGATTTAGAGAGGAAAAGACCTTTAATAGTCCTGTTCATGGCATTATTTAAAAAAACAGGACATTGAGGCCAATTGAGGATTAGTGACTTTACTGATATCTTAGATGTAGTAAGAGAATTAAGATTTAAACCCAAATTAGCTGACTGTAAACTCACTTTGGAAAGAATATGGCACATTCATGTAGAAGTAAATACCAGTTGGCTGGAATGTGGGATGATCAAGTAGAATATGTGAAAAGCCAGCAATTTCATAACAGCTAGGGAACTCCTGGTACAGAAACTCCCTCAAATAATATAGATTGCCACTCCTTTATTACTTAATAGATAAGCCTTAAGAAGGTGGTTGGGCCATATAGAGTTTAAATGACTTCAAAGTCATACAGATAATGTATCAGAGGCTGCTTTTTTGAATCCAGGGTCTTTCTAACTCCAATTTCAGCACTGTTTCCCATACATTCTTCCTTTTTACAATCTCCCTTTTACAACGTGGAATAATAGGAGATAAAGTTGGAAATTAGTTTGGATCCGTATTGGAGAAGTCTTTCAATTCCAAACTTAGATTTTTTTTTTTACTTTAGTATTAAACATATTACAAAAATATACAATCACTGTAAAATCCTATCTTCTCTGAATCCTCATCTTCTCTGAATCCACATTTTGACATAACTGAGATGGATTGAGAATTAATATTAATTGAAAAAATATTAGTTCATATTTACATACTGCTTTAAGGTCAACAAAACACTCTCCTCACTATATCCCTGTGAGGAAGTAAATAATATCCTTGTTTGGAAGATGTAGAAACTGAGGAACAAAGAGGTGAATTAATTTGTTCAGGGTCACACATTTATGAAGTATCAGTGCTAAGGAAAAGAACCCAGGGACAAGGTGTTAGATTAAAATATCATAATGTTGTTTGTTTGTTCCCCCTCCCCCAATATTCTATGACCAGGACAATCCATTAGTACTGTAATGACCTTTGCTTATGCCTTTTAGCCTATTATATGAAAAGGGTCAGCACAGAAATCATTTCCTAATATTGTCAAGCACTAAGAATACTTTCAGACCTTTTAGAATAGCACTTGTATGGAATATTACAACTTAGGGAAGTTCTAATTGTGATTTGCCAGTAATAATTTGATTCACCTACCAAGACACTAAAATCTTTAATAGAACTTGCTCTGTCATTATTATTCATTATTCATAAAGTGTTGTAAATGGAAATGGTGTCTCACAAAGGTTAGCATACTGATAAATCTTTGCCCTGAAGAACTTCCCATTCTAAAATTCCTACAAATAGGCTTTTTTTTGTACTTGTAAGAATTAGAGATCTCATCAGTATATCATTTCTGTTTAATGCAGCAAAGGAGCATAAGCAGATAAAGGTTAGAATAGAATTCACCACTCTTTTAAAATTTCAAAACAAATTTGTAATACATTCGATGATGTTATATCATCAAAGACTTAAAATATAATTTTTAACTGAGTGGTTTACTTGTCAGCAACTGTAAGATTTTTTTTTCTTCAACCCTTCTATTCTATGACCATCTTTCAGTACATGGCAACGATTTAGGACAGATAATATAAATCCCTCAGGGTCTCCAAGGCTTTCATTTGAATTTAGTTTCTCTAATGTGGAATCACAAACCCACACTTTAGCTATAGACCTTAGAAGTCATCTAGTCTAACCTTCACTTAAAATACTAACCTCCTCTATAAGATTTTTGAAAAGTAATCCATTCAGCCTTTAAGTGAAGCTATCTAATATTGGAGAACTCACTATTTTACAATACCTTCCCTTTGATGCTTGGAGAATAGTAAGTGAAAAAGCTGATCCTTATGTTATTTCTCTGTAACTCCTACCATCAAATTCCATTTTGCCTCCTATGGCCACTTCTAAAGTCTTTTACCTTTAACAACCCTTGACATATTTGAAAACACTGATCATGCTTAACTCCTCCACAAGTATTTTCTTTTCTAAACTAAACATCCCAGTTCTTTCTGATCCTAAATTAATGTGGTTCTACATAGCCCTATCATCCTGGCTATCCTCCTCTGGTGTTTCTACAACTTCTCAGTGACTTTTCTTAAACTTGACACATTACACCAAAAGTGACCTCAAAAGGGCAAAGTATAGTGTATTAACCCCTCATTTGTTCTGGAACTTGACCATTGATAATGCAGTTTAAAATTCATTGGCTTTTTTTTAATTGACCCATCACAATATTTAGGATATGTTGGCTGTAGACCATTAAAATTCTCAATTCTTTTTTTTAGATGAATTGTTTTCTGGCCATGTCTTTATTATGCCAAAATTTCAGTTCTTTGTATGCTATTGTCGTTGTTTCTCGGGAGCTAAATTCATGACCTTACATTTATCCCTTTTAGATGATTTCTCATTAAATTTGATTCATCATTATATACCTTTGAGATCTTTTGGGATCCCAATCCTTGCATCAGATGCATAAATTATCTTCCCCATGACATTGACAAAGCAGGTGAGTCATCCTAGCCAGACCAGCAAGGCTCAGTAAGAGAGGGCCAAGAGATTGCATGTTCCCATAAGTCAAACTGCCTTTATCACCTTGATGATCATCAGACCTTGGTAAGGACATCCCAGGTCCCTAAATCCAAAAACCGTGGACATAGTAGTTTCCTCTAGACCATAGAAACTGCTTTCAACCCCCTCCGAAAACCATCATAGAAGAGAGAAATCATTATGGGGAAGAGGTTTCTTTCTGCATTACAATTAACAACAGCTGTTCCTCAACTGCTGCAAATAGGTAAATAAGTACATTAGTCCTAGTGGTGAAAGCATGTCCTACTTCCACCCTAGACTTCACAGCCATCATAGTGGAGGAAGGTGGGGAGGTGATAACTCCTATGAAGGGGGCAGCCATCCCCATCAACTGCCTAGTGACTGCCACTCACACAGCAGACAAGCCAGCCTCACTGAAGCAACAGACAACTCTAGATGGCAACAGGAGTCAGTATATGCCAGGAAAATTGAATCACCATCACCACCACTTTGAATACCATCTCCCTTTAGATTCTTATGGAAACAGATTGGGAATCTGGACATCAAATAATTAGGTATAAAGGTGCTTCCAGCATAGTATCTACATCCATTATCCTGGAAAGCAATATCCCTGTGGAGATGCCACCTCACAAGTTTCCTAAAGGTGCTATAGCCACAATTATTGAAGTCATAGAAAAGAAACTTCTTATTATAAAAACACTTGGAATTGTCAAATGAATCAACAGCAAAAATAGGTATGATTTTTTTTTCTGTGTGTGTGTATGTGTGTGTAAATGACAGTATGAGAGGCATTGCCATCTGCTTTGTTTCTGCATTCTCAGGACTATGGGGCCTTTCCATCTGATTTGCTGTTGAAATCTTCCATATGTGAGGACTCCCCATTAGGGTACTTAATAAATATTTTATTCATTCAATCACACAATATGAAATCCTGATGATAATAATTTACATCTATACAGTGTTTTAAAGATCAAAAAGTATTTTATAAATATAATCTCATTTGACCTTCTCAACAATCTTATCTAGGTTCTATCCCCATTTTAGAGAACAGGAAAATCAGGATCTGAAATGTTAAATGACTTACCTAGGATCCCAGAGCTAGAAAGTGTCTGAGAGGAAGTTCTAATTAAGGTCTTCCTGACTCCAACACAGTGCTCTATTTGCTCAACCATATTACCTTTCTTTTGTTTTTCACGTTAGGAATAAATATGTTTAAAAATATAAAATTTAAAAAATTAAAAAAAAACAAAATAGTGTCTAGTGCAGAGTCACTTTCTCACCATCTTCCAGAAACCTGATTGTAGCTATAAGCAGATGGTCAAAGGCTTTTGTGGTATGATTGAAGTAGCCATGAAAGTGCTCTGATTTTGCTCAAATTCTTTCACAACCAACTGTATTATGCCTGAAATTCCACTCACACACACCTAACACTGGCATGAATATCTGTTCCCTCCTAAGATAAATGACTTCTATAACCTCATGAGGAAGCCCTGTCATCTTATGTCATGAAGCTTCTTCTAAAGAACAAAAACATCAGGTTCATCCTTCTTTTATGTTGTTGATTGGCTCCTGATACATCCTAGAAATATAATAATTTTAGGCAATAGCATTGGATATTATTTTGTCTTCTTCCCTTCTCCAACTCCTAACCGTCACTCCCATTGAGATATGATTATTCACTAAACATTTATAATTTTACTACATGTAGCTTGTAGATGGAGTACACATATAATTGGTTTACTAAATCAAACTATAAATTAACTGAAGAAAGAGCGGTTTGGAATCTTGCTGTATCAAGATATACTACATGAGGAAGGCTCCATGGGGGAGGTAACAGATAATCTTATCAAATAAAGTAACACATCTAAAACACTTAGTAAAATTTAAAGCACTATAAAAAGTGATTGTCGTTGTCATCCTTTTCTTCTTTCTTCTCTTCCTCTATTTCATCCTCCTTATTGCTCCTCTTTCTTTTACTTAACTTTGAATTGAGGCTTGCTGAAATTTTGACAAGAGAAAAAGACTGGGGAAAAGGAACAGAAACTGGAAAGTATTAAGTGTTTAGAGCATGTAAATAATCACCTTTGGCTACAGTATAGAGTCCATGTAAGATAATTGTGGGAAATTTGATTAGACATACGTAATATGGTGAGATTGTGAAGATCTTTGAATAGTAGTTCTTAGAATTTTCAATTTATTACATAGGCAATAAAGATCCTAAGGGTTTCTGAATGGAAGAGTAACATGGTTAGCACCATATTTAAGAAAGATTGTTTAACTGGTGTGGTATAAATATACTGGAAGGAAGGAATTGTTGCAGTATTTTCTCCTTGACCTGATAATTCTGGAATTTGGCTATAATATTTCTGGGAACTGTCATTCTGGGATCTCTTTCAGAAGATGAATTGGTAGATTCTTTCAATGACTATTTTATCCTCTGGTTCTAGGTTATTAGGATAGTTTACTTTGATAATTTCTTGAAAGGTGCTCTCCAGGCTCTTTTTTAGATCATGCCTTTCAGGTAGTCCATTCATTCTTAAATTATCTCTCCTGGAGCTATTTTCCAGGTCAGTTGTTTTTCCAATGTGTTATTTTACATTTTCTTCTATTTTTTTTCATTCTTTTGATTTTTTTTTGATTGATTCTTGATGTCCCATATAGTCATTAGCTTCCACTTGCCCAATTCTAATTTTTAAGGAACTAAAATATTCTCCAGTTAGCTTTTGTACCTGCTTTACATTTCACCAATTCTACTTTTTAAAGAATTGTTTTCTTCATTGGATTTTTTTTGTCCATTTGGCCAATTGTATTTTTTAAGGAATTGTTCTCTTCAGTCAATTCTGGTCCTTCCTTTTCCAAGCTGTTCACTGTCTCTTGCATAATTCACATTTCTTTTCCCAATTTTTCATCTACCTCTCTTATTTGATTTTTAAATCCTTTTTCAGCTCTTCTGCTTAGGCTTTTTGGGCTTGAGACCAATTAATCTTCCCCTTTGGAGCTTCACATATAGGCATTTTGACACTGTTGTCCTCTTTTGAGTTTGGGTTTTGATCTTCCTTGTCACCATAGTAGCTTTCTATGGTTAGGGCTCTTTGCTCCTTATTAGCCTGTTCATGACTTTCAAAGTTGAGCTCTTCTCCTGGGACACAGGGCACACAGTCTCAAGCTTCTTGTGCTTGGGCCAGGGACCTGGTCCCTGGCTTTCAGTGTCAGGGCATCAGTTGTTGGTGGCTTTCCCACTTCACTGGAGTGACCCAGCTCTAGTGTTGGAGGCCTCACAGATGGCCTGCTGTGCCCCTGGCCTGCTGAGATAGGACCAAGGGTCCTTGGTTGCTGATCTGTGCTGTGACTAAAAGCCTCCCTCCCAGATACCATCTCTGCTGGGCTGTGCTTCCCTTTTACACAAGTGATACAGCCTTTTTTTGAGGCCCTTCTAAGTTATCTTAAGCTGGAAAATTCTTTCACTCCATCTTTGTTTTAGTGTCTGTCACTCCAGAATGCATTTACAGGCTTGCTTTAGCAATGTTTTCAGGAGAAACTGGCGAGAGCTTAGGCACCTCCCTGTATTTTCTCCACCATATTGATTCTTCCTCAGAAAGAAAAAATGGAAGAAAGGCTGAAGATCAATCTGGAAAGAAGTGATGAAGACCTGAATTGGGAAGTTACTACTGGGAATGAAGTGTGTAGGATACAGTGGAAAAGCAAACAGGAGGAAAGATTGACTCAACTGGAAACTGCTATGAGCTATACTATGATGTGAAATGATTCCACATTTACCAACTTTGATGATTGGAGAATAATGTTACTCTTAATTGGATTGTGGAAATTATGGGATAGAATTAGTTGTAAGGAAGATGATGAGACATTAGAAAGATATTTTTTAGCATAGTATCATAGTAAGAGTCTTTGAAGAGCCAACCCTTTGAAGGTCCAACCCTTTCACTTTATAGATAATTAAAATATTGAGTCTGAGGGACTAGCAGTATATAGCAGTGGATATCCAGCAACCTGGTGAAAATCTGTGACTGGAGCTCATGAGAAGAGATGAAATTAAGGACTAAAGACAACTGAAGGATGATTTTTAAATACTTTATAAACAAGATCAAGAAAGAAATAGATCATTGTGTATGGAACATAATAGCATGATGGTGAGTAGGCAGAATTTTATTCTTATTTTGTATCTATTTTCTTTTCTAGGGAAAGTGATCTTTGGATGGTGAAGTATAGAACAAAACTGTTCTGTAGTCTGCCAGTGGTTCTTAAACTGTGTTATGACCCCATAGGATTGTGACCCACAGTTTAAGAAGCACTGAAGGTGTCACAAGTGGAAAAAATTTAAGAAGCCTTGAAACAAATCTAGCTCCTTCAACTAACATGACCTCCAATTGTCTTGTTAGATATTTCACTGGATGGATTCTGAGGGGCCCTGCCTGAAATCCTGGGTTTAGAGTTCGAATTTTCTATATAAATCTGATAGTTGACATCATCAATAGATGGGAGTCACTAATTTGGAAGTACAATTTAGGGAGAAAGAGGATGGCTCTAGGCAGAATTTTGTGACCCAAAGGAAAAGAGAAGGTCTTGAAGGAGACAAAAGAAAAGTCAAAGAGGAAAAATATATATATAATTATGCTTCATTCAAGAAAATGTAAGGAAAAAAATTCCAAAAAGGAGAAAGTTGGTTAATGGTGTCAAATTTTGTACAGGCATCAAGGAAGATAATAAATGAAAAAAAAATCATCTTTATAATCTTTGATTAGGAAGTCATTTGAAAAAAAGTGATGGGAGCAGAAGCCAAATTATAGGGGTTTTCTTAATGAGTCAGATTAATATGAAGAAATTGAGGTAATACATATAGACTGCTCTTTCAAGGAGGCTGAGACTGAAAGAAAAGAGGAAAGGCATATGATGTCCAGAGAATTCTACTTATTGGTTTATATTTTGTTTTTACTTTTTTGTTTGCTAGTTTCTGGTTTTAGTACTTGGAAACAAAAAAGCAGAGAAAGAGCAATCAGTGAAGAGAAATTAAAGAATAGCAAAAGAGGGGCTACCATACAAATTCACAGACAAAACAGAATGAATGAGATGAAGAGCATAAGTGGAGAAATCACAAAGTAAGAAACAGAGACACTTCTTCCTAAACAGGACAAAAGCAGTAGAGGCAAGGTAAAGATAAAGGCATTTTGAAATTGAAAGGTTGTTGTGATTTGTCCTTCATTCTCAAAGTGGACTATAACCTCAGGGAGATGATGACATGAGTTGCAACTAAATTTGATTTGAATTGGGGGGGGGGGTTGTGCAAAGTCAGCAGCCTCACTTTCTCCTCCAGAGCCATCTGGGTCTAGTGGCCAGATATTGAGCAGGACGACTGGAAATTGCCTAGGATGCAGTGGAGGACCTTGGCCCTTTTAAGCTAAGATCTTTTCAAGTTCTCACTTTGAGTGAGGCAAAGCCCATTCAGTGAATGGGCCTCTTTAAGAAGTGAGTCAAAGGATGGCCCTTTTAATTAAAAAAAAAAAAAAATCAAACTGGGAAGGGAAGACTCTCAAGGTTGCTGGCCAAAAGAGAAATAGTTACTACTTACCCTCATTCAGAGCCAGGAGGGCACAAAAAAAATAACCATTAAGTGATGCTTGGTCAGGGACCTATTGTTGTCCAATCTTAAAAAAGAGAAAAGTTAAAGGAATTCTTGACAGACCTTAATCTCATTAAAATAGGACACTGCTTCTTTTGTTGAGTGTAAAATGCAGGGTGGGATTTGGGGCTTTGAAGAGGCTGGCAATGATTTGTTAAAGTTCTTATAGGGAATAATGTACAGAATCAGTAAGAAATGAAAAAATAAAAGTTAGCCAAGAAGTTACGAGGATTTGACATTAGAATAATTCTAAGTGTAACTTAATAATCTTTGTTTTCCTCCAGAAAACAAAGGGAGAAGAGTTATAGGAAATTCACATATCTATTGTAAAATCAACAACAGCAGCAGAAACAAACAAAAATGAGCAAGTGACTTTTCCAAAGGCTTATATGAATGAAACTTGAATTATGTTATTTGTTAAAACGAAAGTAAATGAATTGATTTTACCTTCTAAATAGAGTGATTAATTTCAGATACTATACCCATGTTGGAATTTTAAAGGGCAGTAAACCCTAGAAAATTTTTGACTCTATCTATTTATGCATATGAAATGTTCCTATACATGAGGAAGAAAAATCCCTCCCCATTCAAAAAAAAAACAAAACCCCAATACTGACCTAAATCTACATTTTGGTATTCAAATCTTTTACTACATTGCTATTTGTTCCTGCGTATGAATTAAAGGAGTCATCTAATTCCCAGAAAAATAAAAGTTTATCCTCAGGGCATCTTTAGTTGCCAAAAATCTGCTTCTCCAAAAGGAGAAAGCAAATGAAGAAACTGAATTTACTTTCTGTTATAGCAAGCTGTGAGAAGCAGCAGTCCTGAAAGATTCCCCTGTTGTGTGAACCAAAGGCTTTCTTCTTCTGAGGGATTTTGGTTGCTGTTTTCAGAAATGTGCAATTAGCTCAGAAGAACTTTAGACAAGTGGCTAAAGTAGGTTACAGGAGAATTATTCAAGAAATTTTTTTTTCTTTGCTTGTCTTGTGTCAGACCTGACCAGAAGATCTGAGTTCAAATGTGGCCTCAGACACCTACTAGCTGTGTGACTTTGAACAAGTCACTTAACTCTTGTTTGCCTCAGGTTCCTCATCTGCAAAAGGGGGATAATAATGGGCTGTATGGGGTGTTCAAAGAGGACTAGCATCTCTTGTGTGAGGGCGTGTCAAGCCCTTTTCAGGGCTGCTCATCCTTTGGTGTCTACCTGGCACTCTACCCTCACCTGTGGATCCACGAAACTGTAGTGTGTGTAGCAGCCACACTACAGGGACATCTCCAGTCATCTGGAATTTTGTGTTGCTACTGTACTGGGATAACTCTGGAAGGCAGAATTGAGGCTGATGTCTTAGAGTAACTCTGCTTCATTTAAATGAAATTGAGGCATGAATCAAGAAATCACTCCATGATGTCATTGGTCTCCTTCAAAAACAAAGGACAAGGGCAGCTAGGTGGCGCAGTGGATAGAGCACTGGCCCTCGAGTCAGGAGGACTTGAGTTCAAATCCAACCTCAAACACATAACACTTATTAACTGTGTGTGACTCTGGGCAAGTCACTTAGCCCCAATTGCCTCGCCAAGAAAAAAAAGAAAAGAAAGAAAGAAAAAAAGAGTAAAATAATCCAACAAAAAAAATGCTAGGAAATTTGGGGTAACTAGGTGGTGCAGTGGATAGAACACTGGCCCTGGAGTCAGGAGGACCTGAGTTCAAATCTGGTCTTAGACCAGACACTTGACAATTACTAGCTGCGTGACCCTGGGCAAGTCACTTAACTCCAATTGCCTTGCAATAAAAAAAAAAAGACAAACAAACAACTTCCAGGATTGTTGTAAGGATCACATGAAATAATAATTGTAGAGTGATTAGCATGGAGCCTGGAACACAACAAACATTACATAAATGTTATTTATTAATGTGATCATTTTATCTAGACTAAGGACAATTATAATATTCTCCTGATATTTGATTAATCACCTCACATTTATTAAATTTTATTAAGTTAAATTTTTGAAATTGATAAATGCCTATTTGCAAGGCACTGTGGCCGGTACTAGAGACATAAAGAAACAAAACAATTTCTACCTTCAAGGAGCTTACACTCTGAAAGGTAAAAGTATATATGCAGACAAGTATACACAAATGTATGTATGCAGCATAAATGCAAAGCAAATACAAGGTAATTTGATAATAGGGGATGCAATAGTACCTGGAGCAGAATTAGAAATGGCCTGAAATAGGTGGTGACATTTAATAATTTAATAGCTACCTAACATTAATAGCAACATTCTATGTACCAAGCACTATGCTAAGCATTCTATAATTATTATTTCATTTGGTCCTCACAACAATCCTAAGTATTATTATTATAACCATTTTAGAGGTGAAGAAACTAAGGTTAAAAAAAGGTTAAGTGATTTGCCAAGGATCACACAGCCGGTAAGTGTAAGAGGCAGGATTTGAATTCATAACTTCCTGATTCTAGACCTGGTGCTCTATTCACTGCACCACCTACCTGAACTTTGAAAGAAGCAAGGGTTTCTAAGAGACAATGGTAAAGAGGAAGTACATTCTTGGAATAGGAAACTTCACGGGCAAAGCCTAGTGCTCAGAAGCAATCAATCAAGTTAATTCATCAAACTTCTGAGGTCACAGCACAAGTGAAAAAAAAAAAGGAAATTAACTATCCAAATGACTTAGGTCCACAAACACTCATTTATCTAAAATGCCCCAAGAAAAATGTATAATTCAGTTCCTCTGTCCACATCCCTTCTCGTTATAAAGATAATTGCTTAAATGTTCCTCTCTGCTTTGACTATGGAGATTTGGCTTAAGAATTACAAGTAACTTTTATCATTGCAGATAATAACTGTTTAAAACAATTCAATACAGTCTCTCAGTAGATATAGTAGGGTGGAGTGGGACAACTCAGTTGTTTATTTACACAAATACAAAAGATCATTTTCTCCCTGGGGAGAATTCCTGGGGGTTAAATCATGTGACTGAGAATGTCCAATTCTATTACACACAATCAGTGACTGCCCACAATCCTATTCAATTTTTTTGTCTATTGTTTACTTTTAAAGTTGTTTTGGAATGCAATGACTCAGTAATAATTTGATTCAATTTGTTAGCTGTCAAGTTCACCATTCAAATTATTTAATAAAAAAAGTATTATTTATTTATTTTAAACATTCTTTTCTTTTTAAATTTTGAGTTCCAAATTCTCTCCCACTGCATTTTACACCCACTGAGAAGACAAGCAATATGATGTCAATTATCCATGTGAAATCATGTAAACCATATTTCTATGTTAGTCATACTGCAAAAAAAAAAAGGAAAAATAAATGAATAAATAAGAAAATTTTGCTTCAGTTAGCACTCAGAGTTTCTCAGTTCTCCCTCTGGATGTGGATTGCATTTTTTTATGAGTCCTTAGAAGTTGTCTTGGATTATTGTATTAATCAAAGTAATCTAGTCTTTCACAATTGTTCATCATTACAACATTGCTGTTACTGTGCACAATGATCTCACAATTCATCTCACTTGACTTTGCATCAGTCAATTCATATGCCTTGCCATGTTTTGTTTCATTTTGTTTTTCTGAGACCACAGCCCTCATTTTCCATAGCACAATAGTACACCATCACAATCATTGTGATGTCAAAACTCATTCAGCCATTCTCCAGTCAATGAGTATCCCCTCAATTTCCAATTCTTTGTCACCACAAAAAGAGATGATATAAATATTTTTGTACATATAGGTCCTTTTTGTTTTTCTTTAGCCTCTGGGATAGAGACTTAGAAGTGTTATTTCTGGTTCAAAGGGTGGGTACAGTATTATAACCCTTTGGATATAGTTTCAAATTCTTCTTCAGATGAGTACTCTACCCTACCAACAATTTATTAATATAAGTATATTCTCTCATTCCCTCCAACATTTATCATTTCTAATAGGTAAAAGGTGGTAACTCAGAGTTGTCCTAATTTGCATTTCTCTCATCACTAGTGATTTAAAGCATTTTTGCTATGATTATAGATAGCTTTGATTTCTTCTTCTTCTGAAAGCTGCCTGTTCATATCCTTTGACCACATATTAACTGAAAAAAAGTCTCATTTTTTTTATAAATTTGACTAATTTGTCTATATGTTTGAGAAAGAAGGCCTTTACTTAGCTTTACTTGCTATAGTTTTTTTTTAAATATTACTTCATTGTCTATGGTACCTTTTCACAAAATATAATTTTCCCTGATTATCTTTTTTTTAAATTAGTTCTATTTTTTATTTTGCTTTATCTGAGATTATGATTACTACATCTGCCTTTTTTTTTTACTTCAATTAAAGTACAATAGATTTTGCTCCAACCTTTTATTTTAACTCTTTGTGTGTCTTTCTGTTTGAAGTGTGTCTTGTAAACAACACATTGTTGGATTCTGGTTTCTAATCCATTCTGCTATTTGCTTCTGTTTTATGGGTTAGTTTATCCCATTCACATTAACATTTGTGATTGCTATGTATTTCCCTATATCCCATTTTCTTCTGTTTCTTCTTCTTTCTCTTTTTATCCTGTTCCTCCTCAAAATTCTTGTTACTTCTAAATACTGCCTCTCTTAACATTTTCTCTCACTTTCACTAATCCATTTCCTCTTTTGTTTCCCTATTGGATAAGATAGATTCTATATACAACTCAATGTGTGTGTGTGTGTGTGTGTGTGTGTGCATTTCCTTCTTTGAACAAATTCAGATAAGAGTGACATTCAACCATTGTCTGCCACTCCCTCCATTTTCCCTTCCACTATAGAAGGTCCTCCTTGTATGCATCTTTTAGATTACTCCAAAATAATCACAATATACTCATGTCCTTTGTCTATGGAAACTCATTGTAATTGCCCTAATAATAATAAAATTCTTAGAAATTACATGTATCATCTTCCCGTATACAAATATGAACAATTTGACTTTAATGGATGCCACATGATTTATCTTTTGTCTTTACATTTTGATGCTTCTTTTGAGTTTTGTGTTGCAATGTCAAATTTTCTATTCAGCTTTGGTCTTTTCATCTGGAATGTTTGAAAGTCCTCTGTTTCATTAGATATATATTTTCCATTGAAGGGTTAAACTCATTCTTGCTGGGTTGATTACTCCTTGTTTGTAATTTTAGTTCTTTTGCTTTCTGGAATATCATATTCCAAGAACTCTTCTTCTTTAAGGTGTAAGCTGTTTCTTGTGTGATCCTGACTGAGATTCCATAATATCTGAATGTTTTCTTTCTGATTCTTTGAAATAGCTTCTCCACAACCTGGGAGTTTTAGAATTTGACTATAATATTCTTGTGAGTTTCCATTTTGGAATTTCTTTTAGGAAGTGATTGGAAGATTCTTTCAAATTCTATTTCACCCTCTGAATCTTAAACATTGGGGGCCATATCCATTTTTAATTTCTTAAAATATGATATTTAAGTTCTTTTTTATCATTCTTTCAGCTAGTCCAATAATTCTTAACTTAGCTCTCTTCAACTTTTTTTTTTCCCGTCCCTGGTCAGCTATTTTCCTGATGAGATAGTTTGTATTTTATTCTATTTTTTTCTTTCTTTTGACTTTGTTTTATTGTTTCTTAATGTCTCATGGAATCATGAGCTTCCACTTGCCCAATTCTAATTTTTAAGGAATTATTCTCTTTAGTGAGCTTTTGTACTTCCTTTTCCATTTGTCCTCTTTTGATTTCTAAGGAGTTCTTTTTTTTTCAGTTCATTTTTGCACCTTGTTACCATTAGGTTAATCTGTTTTTTAAGGTATTTTCTCTTTTACCTGTGCCTCTTTTACAAAGCTGTTGTTTGTCTTTTCTTAATTTTCCATTATCACTCTCATTTCTTTTCCCATTTTTTTTCCTATGACTCATCTCTTTCTTGAACTCTTCCAGGATTGTTATTGGACTGTTGTCCAATTAGCATTTTTTCTTTAAGGCTTTGATTATAGCTTTTTCACATTATTACATTCTTCTGAGTTTGTCTCTTGGCATTCCTTGTCTTTATAAGTAATGTTCAATGGTTAAGTTTTTGTTGTTGTTGTTGCTATTGTTTGATCAGTTTTCCAGTCTGTTTCTGGACCTTAAACTTTATAAAGTTGGGCTCTGCTCACCTGGAGCTGGGGATGTACTATCCAAAGCTCCAGGCTTATTTTGCTCCTATTTGTCAAACTAATTCTAGAAGTTTTTTTCAGTGCTTTCGAAGTGGTGTGATCTAGGAAGAGGTGTGGTTACTGCTTTCCTTGTCTGTGCTCTGATCTGTATCCAGGAGAGGTCCTTGTTCCCCTATAGCCACAAGCTCAAAAACTTTTCTTGGCCCTGGATCAGGGCCCCTGCCTTCCCACAGCCACCTTGCTAGTGCTCTTTTTTTTTTTTTTTTTTTGCCTTGTTCCTGTAAACAGAACCCTTACTCCCTTGTGACTGACTGCAAAAGTTCCTCTCAACATTGGAAATGCAGCCCACAACTGCTGCCAGTTAGCACCCACTGCAACCAGTACCATCAATGTGTTGCCTGTAATCTCTTTCTGATCAGTTGTTTGATCTTGCTATTGTCTGTACTGAGAGTTCCTAAAGTTGCTATTGTTGCTGCTACCCACTGCTGCTACTTTTGGCATATGTGGTTGTGCTCTGGACAGCCCTCCACCCCAGTGTCTCTGACCTTTCCTGTTGACTGCCTAAGTTTTCTTATTCTGGGGGAAATAAAATCTCACCCAGGTCTTTTATTGACTCTGTTGCTCCAAAATTTGATTTGAGGTTTTATTTTAAAGTTGTTTGCAGTTGAATGTTGAAAGACATTACTTGTGTTGCTCCCTCTAATCTGCCATCTTGGCTCTACCCTCTCACCATTCAATTTCAATGATTATTTTTTTCCAGTTCCTATAGAATTTTTTTTTGTAAGCCTTGTTACTTTACCAAAGACACAAATACTTTCTCCACCTGAGAGGGATTGGTGGAGGTCATCAGGTTCATAATTAATTCACTAGCACAGTCAAGTATGTTTAGATTCCTCCCAAACTGTGTGTTGTCACTGGTTGAAAATACAATTTAGAATTATAATGTTAATGAAATAGAGGTGGGTTCATAGTATGCTAGTCCTCTTTTCTTTGTTATGGATTCATTGCCTGGCTACCTTCAGGGTCACTTTGATATCTAGGCTCCATAAGTGATTATCTCTCATACTTTGAGATATTCAGCTGAAATACACCTTCTCAAAGAATAATAAAAACAATCATTTTTAAATGGCCTTAGGTTTTTAGCTCTTCCTACAAGTTTATAAAGAAAAATGTTAAATTAGGGGGAAAAACATATTGCAGCCTAGCTATTAGATGAACTTCATGAGTGGTAAAATTCTGTGTACTGCAAAGAAAATAAGAACAGTATTTCCAAAACACTGCAAAACATTCATTAGCAACTATCTTCTTTATCAAAGAATCACTTTTCTACATAGTGATTCTAGTATCTGAATATCACTTTTAATATTTTCAAATCTCTAAAGTTAAAACAAATAAGCAAACTCACACTCAGAAATTTAAGGCCAAGGTAACACTTAATCTCTATTTCACAAGTTGGGAATGTGTGATAATACCACTTTTATACCTAAGGTTCTTTTGCACTGCCTAGGGGAATTCTGAAACTACGGTGTCAACATTGTCAGGGATATATAATCTACTTAAGAAACCAAGTAATTTGGAAGATGCTTAGCACTTCACCTGTATTTACCAAAACCTCACTTACCAATTAAGTTTATATCTTTTTTTTATATTTGTCTTTTTGTTTTTATTTATTATTATTTTGTATTCTTACTATCTCTATTTGTATAATAGCCCCCAGCAAACTATAAATGGAATGTGAAGAGGCCATGTTGAATCTTAACATTTTCCCTCTTCTTGAGCATAGTACAGAAAGATAAATAGATAGATAGATAGATAGATACATAGATAGATAAATAGATTACAGAGTGGAGTTCTAACTCTATTAAAACTTCTGGAACACTGTGTACTGTGGGTGGATTTAAAACTTCACTAAAACTCAAGGGACACCCTGTATATGCTTAAGTGCTGGCTTGAAATGAATAGAATTGAAAATAGTCACAGACTCTAGAAGCACAGAAATTCAAAGAGTCATAGATCATCTAGTTTAATGCTCTTATTTTAAAGATGAGGATACTTTTGGCCATAAAGGTTAAGTGCCTTGAACAGTACCCCTTTGGTAGACAATAACTCAAATAGGATTATAACAGAAAGATCAAATGTCCTGGACTTCAAAGAACTGGATTGGGATCTCTACTTCAAGAAAAAGGAGCTGGTGAACTTGAGTAAGTTACTTCACCTCAATGAGTCCCATCTGCAAAATGGAGACATTCATACTTTCATCATCCACCTAATAAAAGTGTTTCATATAGATTTTTATGTCATTCAACAAATATTAATATATTATCATTGCCTCTTCTCAGGGCTAATGATTCCTAGTCCAATCTTCTTTTAATCTACCAAGTTGCTTCAATAATACTCCTGCCCTGGCCTACCGTTTGTTTGAAATTCCTAAAATGAGCATTTGGGGTTAAGGGTAAAATATCCAGGAGCGCACTTTTAAAATGAAGTGCCTTGGGAGAGGTCACACATTGAACTTCAACATGAAAGAGTTTGTCAGATCAGCAAGGCCCCCACTGTTTAGAGAGATGTGTTAAAGGAAATGCATATAGCTAAACACCTCTCCTGGGAGAAGCCAAAAGGATTCACTTGTTTATGATTTATAACTACAAGACATGAAACACTACAGTTTCCAAATAATTAAAGATGAGTGTCACACAGAGGAAAATAGAGAAGTATTTCCAAGTAGGTTTGTTACTATTAAGTCATTTCAGTCATGGCTGACTCTCCATGACCCCATTTGAGGTTGTCTTGGCAAACATGCTGGAGTGGTTTGACATTTCTTTCTCCAGCTCATTTTATACATGAAGAAACTGAAGTAAACAAGGTTAAGTGACTTGCCCAGGATCACACAGATAGTAAGTGTCAGAGGGTGGATTTGAACACAGGTCCTCTTATCTCTCAGGCTGGCCTTCTACCCACTGTGTCAGGTTATTACCTATCTGAGTAGATTATCACCCATTACATTGAGTCCAAATACATTGATAAAAACAAAGAAAGAATTCTGTTTTGTCATAAAGACTAATTAGTTGTGTTGCTGTATACATCACTTAAAAGGCATGTAAACCCTAAGAATGTTTCATTAATTCTTGAGCTGAGAAAGTATATACTTATCAAAGTTTAGAAATTTATTTTTCTTTTACTTGTGATATACTCTTTTTTAGCTGCAGCATGTCAATAACTTTAAAATGACATGATATTAAAAGAAAGAAACATAATTTCATAGGATCACAGATTTAGAACTGGAAAGGACTATAGTGACCATCTAGTTCAATGTCCTCATTTTTATTTTCATGAGAAAACCAAAGCCCAGAGAGGTAAACTGATTGGCAAATGGTCACACAGGTAGTAAGTGGTGGAGCTTGAATTTGAACTCATATTCTCCAACTCAAAATTCCTTTGGGTAGATAATGAGGTTTCCATGAGGTTTTTGTTTGTTTGTTTTTTGTTTTTGTTTTTTTTCTTTAATGATGAGAGATAAAATGACCACCTGTTGGTTTCATTCTGATATGTCTATCTTATCAAAAACAGCATATTGTTCTCAAGTGGCAGTTATACAGTTTGTAACCAAGGTTATTCTTTAAGGTATATGAGGTTTTTAGAAGCTGCCAGACCTTTCATTTGGTCTTTAAACACCCAGGTAACTTCCTTTTATTCATGAGGCCTTGAAGTAAGACTTTAGTAGAGGATTAGCAAATATTGTTATTTTTACTGTAGCTATATGGATGCAAACTAAAAGAATGGAAAATTTAAAAAAAAGATGAAAATAGTTGTTACTGGTTTCTACTCCCAAATAATGTGGTATTAATTAAACATAGCTTGAGAAGACACCTACTGGTATGTAATTCTCTAGATATGAACATTTAGCTACTACATTCTGTGACCTCAATTTTTTTTTCCCACTTGTCAAGGAGTAATATATTTAGTGTCCCTTCACAGTAACAAAAGATAAAATTGAACATGCCCTACCTCCAACTACAAAAAAAAAATCAAACCAGTTTAAAAACTTTTCTATCACAAATGTGATATCTTTCAACGTTATAATTTGCAATACAAATTTGTTTGCTTTTCTCAAAATACTATGAGACAATATTTTGCTGGAGTTTTTGAATTGAATAATGTTCGTTAGAAATAAGTGATATGAAAACATTTTATTAACCAGTATATTTGTAAACAACCTAAATGTTTGTAGAAGCTGCTTGGCTTCACAAAGCTCCTATAAACAACATACAATACAGATTTAACCCTTGATCTTTTGTTACTGATTTTGAATATATCTCAATATGTCTTACATTCCGATGATATTTGACTTAACTGAGGACTGAATTCTTGTCTGCTTTGAATACACATAAATGCCTCAGTACCATAATACCTCAGAGGAGAAAAGTCACACATCAGGAGTCACTTTCAAAATCTGCTGCTTCTCTCAGCTTGTGACATGCTTTTACTGCTTTGCAAAGAAAAGGTGGACATGCTAATTTTGGATCCCATAAAATCTCATGCTGGTGTAACTGCTTACATAGCAACATTTAGGGGCATAACAAGAAATGGCTCATATACCACAGTTCTCCTTCTGGACTAATCCTATTCCTTTATAAACAGTATCTATCCCTAGAATGCTACTGCCTCACTCAAGAGCTGTTGCATTGAGAATAATAATGTTACTTTAAATGACCACATTCTTCATTTCTAGAATATTACCTACCAAAATATAAAACATGCATGAAAGTCTAAATGATGTCTTTTAAAAGTATGGGTTTATTGAGTTTGATGTATAAAAATAATTGCTATTCTATTTTACATATTTCAATAACTTACCATTTTTGTTTTACTGCTTCTTACCTCAGAACTTATATGAAACCTTGATCATATCTGTATATGTCTTACTATAACTATTGCATTTAGTAGCTACCCAATGCTTCTGTTTCTTTAATATTTTCCTAGCTAGCAATAAAGAAGCTACACTTCACCTTCAACACATGACTTGGCTAATTTTTTTTTCTGTACATATAACTAAATGAGTGTTATTTTTGCTTATGTTGGGGAAAACTGAAGATCTATTATTCAGCCAATGAAAAAAAAATATTCACAAGCTCCTAAAATATACTAGTCAGTCATTGTGCTAGGCCCTAGGGATTTAAAGAAAAAAAAAGAAGGAAAAATGTCCTTATCCTTGAGGACATTGCATGCCACTGGAGAAAATAATATGTATAGTAGTAGTAGTAGTAGTAGTAGTAGTAGTAGTAGTAGTAGTAGTA